>NW_026698801.1:0-134864 GCF_030435755.1 Ochotona princeps | reverse complement strand
TTGTGAATGTGGAGTTGGTGGCATGTGAAACCCGCATGTGGAGCATTCGTTTGTGTGGGATGCTCTACCAGGTTCATTCCTAGATAATGCACTCAAAGGGCACTAAACATAGAGTGTGAAAACTGAGTTTCCTTGAGAGCTGCTTGGAAGCCTGATGGTGTGTGAAGTTAGTGAGCCAAATGGAGTTGTTCTCCCACAAGAACCACTCGGCTGATCCTTCTTCAATATGCCCTTCACCAACATGCAGTGTTTCCTTGATTGAATTAGCTCTCACACCAATATTGGCGTCTAGAGCCTTTGCATTGAGGGCTATCTGAAAACGGCTGTGGCGCTGAAGTTGCCTGTGAATGTGGAGTTGTTGGCATGTGAAACCCGCATGTGGAGCATTCGTTTGTGTGGGATGCTGACCAAGCTTCATTTCAGTCCTAGGCACACAAAGAGCACTAAGCATAGAGTGTGAAAACTGAGTTTCCTTGAGGAGCTGCTTGGAAGCCTGATGGTGTGTGAAGTTAGTGAGCCAAATGGAGTTGTTCTCCCACAAGAACCACTCGGCTGATCCTTCTTCAATATGCCCTTCACCAACATGCAGTGTTTCCTTGATTGAATTAGCTCTCACACCAATATTTGCGTCTAGAGCCTTTGCATTGAGGGCTATCTGAAAACGGCTGTGGCGCTGAAGTTGCCTGTCAATGTGGAGTTGGTGGCATGTGAAACCCGCATGTGGAGCATTCGTTTGTGTGGGATGCTCTACCAGGTTCATTCCTAGATAATGCACTCAAAGGGCACTAAGCATAGAGTGTGAAAACTGAGTTTCCTTGAGAGCTGCTTGGAAGCCTGATGGTGTGTGAAGTTAGTGAGCCAAATGGAGTTGTTCTCCCACAAGAACCACTCGGCTGATCCTTCTTCAATATGCCCTTCACCAACATGCAGTGTTTCCTTGATTGAATTAGCTCTCACACCAATATTGGCGTCTAGAGCCTTTGCATTGAGGGCTATCTGAAAACGGCTGTGGCGCTGAAGTTGCCTGTGAATGTGGAGTTGGTGGCATGTGAAATCCGCATGTGGAGCATTCGTTTGTGTGGGATGCTCTACCAGGTTCATTTCAGTCCTAGCCATACAAAGGGCACTAAGCATAGAGTGTGAAAACTGAGTTTCCTTGAGAGCTGCTTGGAAGCCTGATGGTGTGTGAAGTTAGTGAGCCAAATGGAGTTGTTCTCCCACAAGAACCACTCTGCTGATCCTTCTTCAATATGCCCTTCACCAACATGCAGTGTTTCCTTGATTGAATTAGCTCTCACACCAATATTTGCGTCTAGAGCCTTTGCTTTGAGGGCTATCTGAAAACGGCTGTGGCGCTGAAGTTGCCTGTGAATGTGGAGTTGGTGGCATGTGAAACCCGCATGTGGAGCATTCGTTTGTGTGGGATGCTCTACCAGGTTCATTCTTAGATAATGCACTCAAAGGGCACTAAGCATAGAGTGTGAAAACTGAGTTTCCTTGAGAGCTGCTTGGAAGCCTGATGGTGTGTGAAGTTAGTGAGCCAAATGGAGTTGTTCTCCCACAAGAACCACTCGGCTGATCCTTCTTCAATATGCCCTTCACCAACATGCAGTGTTTCCTTGATTGAATTAGCTCTCACACCAATACTTGCGTCTAGAGCCTTTGCATTGAGGGCTATCTGAAAACGGCTGTGGCGCTGAAGTTGCCTGTGAATGTGGAGTTGTTGGCATGTGAAACCCGCATGTGGAGCATTCGTTTGTGTGGGATGCTGACCAAGCTTCATTTCAGTCCTAGGCACACAAAGAGCACTAAGCATAGAGTGTGAAAACTGAGTTTCCTTGAGGAGCTGCTTGGAAGCCTGATGGTGTGTGAAGTTAGTGAGCCAAATGGAGTTGTTCTCCCACAAGAACCACTCGGCTGATCCTTCTTCAATATGCCCTTCACCAACATGCAGTGTTTCCTTGATTGAATTAGCTCTCACACCAATATTTGCGTCTAGAGCCTTTGCATTGAGGGCTATCTGAAAACGGCTGTGGCGCTGAAGTTGCCTGTGAATGTGGAGTTGGTGGCATGTGAAATCCGCATGTGGAGCATTCGTTTGTGTGGGATGCTCTACCAGGTTCATTTCAGTCCTAGCCATACAAAGGGCACTAAGCATAGAGTGTGAAAACTGAGTTTCCTTGAGAGCTGCTTGGAAGCCTGATGGTGTGTGAAGTTAGTGAGCCAAATGGAGTTGTTCTCCCACAAGAACCACTCGGCTGATCCTTCTTCAATATGCCCTTCACCAACATGCAGTGTTTCCTTGATTGAATTAGCTCTCACACCAATATTTGCGTCTAGAGCCTTTGCTTTGAGGGCTATCTGAAAACGGCTGTGGCGCTGAAGTTGCCTGTAAATGTGGAGTTGGTGGCATGTGAAACCCGCATGTGGAGCATTCGTTTGTGTGGGATGCTCTACCAGGTTCATTCTTAGATAATGCACTCAAAGGGCACTAAGCATAGAGTGTGAAAACTGAGTTTCCTTGAGAGCTGCTTGGAAGCCTGATGGTGTGTGAAGTTAGTGAGCCAAATGGAGTTGTTCTCCCACAAGAACCACTCGGCTGATCCTTCTTCAATATGCCCTTCACCAACATGCAGTGTTTCCTTGATTGAATTAGCTCTCACACCAATACTTGCGTCTAGAGCCTTTGCATTGAGGGCTATCTGAAAACGGCTGTGGCGCTGAAGTTGCCTGTGAATGTGGAGTTGTTGGCATGTGAAACCCGCATGTGGAGCATTCGTTTGTGTGGGATGCTGACCAAGCTTCATTTCAGTCCTAGGCACACAAAGAGCACTAAGCATAGAGTGTGAAAACTGAGTTTCCTTGAGGAGCTGCTTGGAAGCCTGATGGTGTGTGAAGTTAGTGAGCCAAATGGAGTTGTTCTCCCACAAGAACCACTCGGCTGATCCTTCTTCAATATGCCCTTCACCAACATGCAGTGTTTCCTTGATTGAATTAGCTCTCACACCAATATTTGCGTCTAGAGCCTTTGCTTTGAGGGCTATCTGAAAACGGCTGTGGCGCTGAAGTTGCCTGTGAATGTGGAGTTGGTGGCATGTGAAACCCGCATGTGGAGCATTCGTTTGTGTGGGATGCTCTACCAGGTTCATTCTTAGATAATTCACTCAAAGGGCACTAAGCATAGAGTGTGAAAACTGAGTTTCCTTGAGAGCTGCTTGGAAGCCTGATGGTGTGTGAAGTTAGTGAGCCAAATGGAGTTGTTCTCCCACAAGAACCACTCGGCTGATCCTTCTTCAATATGCCCTTCACCAACATGCAGTGTTTCCTTGATTGAATTAGCTCTCACACCAATACTTGCGTCTAGAGCCTTTGCATTGAGGGCTATCTGAAAACGGCTGTGGCGCTGAAGTTGCCTGTGAATGTGGAGTTGTTGGCATGTGAAACCCGCATGTGGAGCATTCGTTTGTGTGGGATGCTGACCAAGCTTCATTTCAGTCCTAGGCACACAAAGAGCACTAAGCATAGAGTGTGAAAACTGAGTTTCCTTGAGGAGCTGCTTGGAAGCCTGATGGTGTGTGAAGTTAGTGAGCCAAATGGAGTTGTTCTCCCACAAGAACCACTCGGCTGATCCTTCTTCAATATGCCCTTCACCAACATGCAGTGTTTCCTTGATTGAATTAGCTCTCACACCAATATTTGCGTCTAGAGCCTTTGCATTGAGGGCTATCTGAAAACGGCTGTGGCGCTGAACTTGCCTGTCAATGTGGAGTTGGTGGCATGTGAAACCCGCATGTGGAGCATTCGTTTGTGTGGGATGCTCTACCAGGTTCATTCCTAGAAAATGCACTCAAAGGGCACTAAACATAGAGTGTGAAAACTGAGTTTCCTTGAGAGCTGCTTGGAAGCCTGATGGTGTGTGAAGTTAGTGAGCCAAATGGAGTTGTTCTCCCACAAGAACCACTCGGCTGATCCTTCTTCAATATGCCCTTCACCAACATGCAGTGTTTCCTTGATTGAATTAGCTCTCACACCAATATTGGCGTCTAGAGCCTTTGCATTGAGGGCTATCTGAAAACGGCTGTGGCGCTGAAGTTGCCTGTGAATGTGGAGTTGGTGGCATGTGAAACCCGCATGTGGAGCATTCGTTTGTGTGGGATGCTCTACCAGGTTCATTTCAGTCCTAGCCATACAAAGGGCACTAAGCATAGAGTGTGAAAACTGAGTTTCCTTGAGAGCTGCTTGGAAGCCTGATGGTGTGTGAAGTTAGTGAGCCAAATGGAGTTGTTCTCCCACAAGAACCACTCGGCTGATCCTTCTTCAATATGCCCTTCACCAACATGCAGTGTTTCCTTGATTGAATTAGCTCTCACACCAATATTTGCGTCTAGAGCCTTTGCTTTGAGGGCTATCTGAAAACGGCTGTGGCGCTGAAGTTGCCTGTGAATGTGGAGTTGGTGGCATGTGAAACCCGCATGTGGAGCATTCGTTTGTGTGGTATGCTCTACCAGGTTCATTCCTAGATAATGCACTCAAAGGGCACTAAGCATAGAGTGTGAAAACTGAGTTTCCTTGAGAGCTGCTTGGAAGCCTGATGGTGTGTGAAGTTAGTGAGCCAAATGGAGTTGTTCTCCCACAAGAACCACTCGGCTGATCCTTCTTCAATATGCCCTTCACCAACATGCAGTGTTTCCTTGATTGAATTAGCTCTCACACCAATATTTGCGTCTAGAGCCTTTGCATTGAGGGCTATCTGAAAACGGCTGTGGCGCTGAAGTTGCCTGTGAATGTGGAGTTGGTGGCATGTGAAACCCGCATGTGGAGCATTCGTTTGTGTGGGATGCTGACCAAGCTTCATTTCAGTCCTAGGCACACAAAGAGCACTAAGCATAGAGTGTGAAAACTGAGTTTCCTTGAGGAGCTGCTTGGAAGCCTGATGGTGTGTGAAGTTAGTGAGCCAAATGGAGTTGTTCTCCCACAAGAACCACTCGGCTGATCCTTCTTCAATATGCCCTTCACCAACATGCAGTGTTTCCTTGATTGAATTAGCTCTCACACCAATATTTGCGTCTAGAGCCTTTGCATTGAGGGCTATCTGAAAACGGCTGTGGCGCTGAAGTTGCCTGTCAATGTGGAGTTGGTGGCATGTGAAACCCGCATGTGGAGCATTCGTTTGTGTGGGATGCTCTACCAGGTTCATTCCTAGATAATGCACTCAAAGGGCACTAAGCATAGAGTGTGAAAACTGAGTTTCCTTGAGAGCTGCTTGGAAGCCTGATGGTGTGTGAAGTTAGTGAGCCAAATGGAGTTGTTCTCCCACAAGAACCACTCGGCTGATCCTTCTTCAATATGCCCTTCACCAACATGCAGTGTTTCCTTGATTGAATTAGCTCTCACACCAATAATGGCGTCTAGAGCCTTTGCATTGAGGGCTATCTGAAAACGGCTGTGGCGCTGAAGTTGCCTGTGAATGTGGAGTTGGTGGCATGTGAAATCCGCATGTGGAGCATTCGTTTGTGTGGGATGCTCTACCAGGTTCATTTCAGTCCTAGCCATACAAAGGGCACTAAGCATAGAGTGTGAAAACTGAGTTTCCTTGAGAGCTGCTTGGAAGCCTGATGGTGTGTGAAGTTAGTGAGCCAAATGGAGTTGTTCTCCCACAAGAACCACTCGGCTGATCCTTCTTCAATATGCCCTTCACCAACATGCAGTGTTTCCTTGATTGAATTAGCTCTCACACCAATACTTGCGTCTAGAGCCTTTGCTTTGAGGGCTATCTGAAAACGGCTGTGGCGCTGAAGTTGCCTGTGAATGTGGAGTTGGTGGCATGTGAAACCCGCATGTGGAGCATTCGTTTGTGTGGGATGCTCTACCAGGTTCATTCTTAGATAATGCACTCAAAGGGCACTAAGCATAGAGTGTGAAAACTGAGTTTCCTTGAGAGCTGCTTGGAAGCCTGATGGTGTGTGAAGTTAGTGAGCCAAATGGAGTTGTTCTCCCACAAGAACCACTCGGCTGATCCTTCTTCAATATGCCCTTCACCAACATGCAGTGTTTCCTTGATTGAATTAGCTCTCACACCAATACTTGCGTCTAGAGCCTTTGCATTGAGGGCTATCTGAAAACGGCTGTGGCGCTGAAGTTGCCTGTGAATGTGGAGTTGTTGGCATGTGAAACCCGCATGTGGAGCATTCGTTTGTGTGGGATGCTGACCAAGCTTCATTTCAGTCCTAGGCACACAAAGAGCACTAAGCATAGAGTGTGAAAACTGAGTTTCCTTGAGGAGCTGCTTGGAAGCCTGATGGTGTGTGAAGTTAGTGAGCCAAATGGAGTTGTTCTCCCACAAGAACCACTCGGCTGATCCTTCTTCAATATGCCCTTCACCAACATGCAGTGTTTCCTTGATTGAATTAGCTCTCACACCAATATTTGCGTCTAGAGCCTTTGCATTGAGGGCTATCTGAAAACGGCTGTGGCGCTGAAGTTGCCTGTGAATGTGGAGTTGGTGGCATGTGAAACCCGCATGTGGAGCATTCGTTTGTGTGGGATGCTCTACCAGGTTCATTCCTAGATAATGCACTCAAAGGGCACTAAGCATAGAGTGTGAAAACTGAGTTTCCTTGAGAGCTGCTTGGAAGCCTGATGGTGTGTGAAGTTAGTGAGCCAAATGGAGTTGTTCTCCCACAAGAACCACTCGGCTGATCCTTCTTCAATATGCCCTTCACCAACATGCAGTGTTTCCTTGATTGAATTAGCTCTCACACCAATATTGGCGTCTAGAGCCTTTGCATTGAGGGCTATCTGAAAACGGCTGTGGCGCTGAAGTTGCCTGTGAATGTGGAGTTGGTGGCATGTGAAATCCGTATGTGGAGCATTCGTTTGTGTGGGATGCTCTACCAGGTTCATTTCAGTCCTAGCCATACAAAGGGCACTAAGCATAGAGTGTGAAAACTGAGTTTCCTTGAGAGCTGCTTGGAAGCCTGATGGTGTGTGAAGTTAGTGAGCCAAATGGAGTTGTTCTCCCACAAGAACCACTCGGCTGATCCTTCTTCAATATGCCCTTCACCAACATGCAGTGTTTCCTTGATTGAATTAGTTCTCACACCAATATTTGCGTCTAGAGCCTTTGCATTGAGGGCTATCTGAAAACGGCTGTGGCGCTGAAGTTGCCTGTGAATGTGGAGTTGGTGGCATGTGAAACCCGCATGTGGAGCATTCGTTTGTGTGGGATGCTCTACCAGGTTCATTCCTAGATAATGCACTCAAAGGGCACTAAGCATAGAGTGTGAAAACTGAGTTTCCTTGAGAGCTGCTTGGAAGCCTGATGGTGTGTGAAGTTAGTGAGCCAAATGGAGTTGTTCTCCCACAAGAACCACTTGGCTGATCCTTCTTCAATATGCCCTTCACCAACATGCAGTGTTTCCTTGATTGAATTAGCTCTCACACCAATACTTGCGTCTAGAGGCTTTGCATTGAGGGCTATCTGAAAACGGCTGTGGCGCTGAAGTTGCCTGTGAATGTGGAGTTGTTGGCATGTGAAACCCGCATGTGGAGCATTCGTTTGTGTGGGATGCTGACCAAGCTTCATTTCAGTCCTAGGCTCACAAAGAGCACTAAGCATAGAGTGTGAAAACTGAGTTTCCTTGAGAGCTGCTTGGAAGCCTGATGGTGTGTGAAGTTAGTGAGCCAAATGGAGTTGTTCTCCCACAAGAACCACTCGGCTGATCCTTCTTCAATATGCCCTTCACCAACATGCAGTGTTTCCTTGATTGAATTAGCTCTCACACCAATATTTGCGTCTAGAGCCTTTGCATTGAGGGCTATCTGAAAACGGCTGTGGCGCTGAAGTTGCCTGTGAATGTGGAGTTGGTGGCATGTGAAACCCGCATGTGGAGCATTCGTTTATGTGGGATGCTCTACCAGGTTCATTCCTAGATAATGCACTCAAAGGGCACTAAACATAGAGTGTGAAAACTGAGTTTCCTTGAGAGCTGCTTGGAAGCCTGATGGTGTGTGAAGTTAGTGAGCCAAATGGAGTTGTTCTCCCACAAGAACCACTCGGCTGATCCTTCTTCAATATGCCCTTCACCAACATGCAGTGTTTCCTTGATTGAATTAGCTCTCACACCAATATTTGCGTCTAGAGCCTTTGCATTGAGGGCTATCTGAAAACGGCTGTGGCGCTGAAGTTGCCTGTGAATGTGGAGTTGTTGGCATGTGAAACCCGCATGTGGAGCATTCGTTTGTGTGGGATGCTCTACCAGGTTCATTCCTAGAAAATGCACTCAAAGGGCACTAAACATAGAGTGTGAAAACTGAGTTTCCTTGAGAGCTGCTTGGAAGCCTGATGGTGTGTGAAGTTAGTGAGCCAAATGGAGTTGTTCTCCCACAAGAACCACTCGGCTGATCCTTCTTCAATATGCCCTTCACCAACATGCAGTGTTTCCTTGATTGAATTAGCTCTCACACCAATACTTGCGTCTAGAGCCTTTGCATTGAGGGCTATCTGAAAACGGCTGTGGCGCTGAAGTTGCCTGTGAATGTGGAGTTGGTGGCATGTGAAACCCGCATGTGGAGCATTCGTTTGTGTGGGATGCTGACCAAGCTTCATTTCAGTCCTAGGCACACAAAGAGCACTAAGCATAGAGTGTGAAAACTGAGTTTCCTTGAGAGCTGCTTGGAAGCCTGATGGTGTGTGAAGTTAGTGAGCCAAATGGAGTTGTTCTCCCACAAGAACCACTCGGCTGATCCTTCTTCAATATGCCCTTCACCAACATGCAGTGTTTCCTTGATTGAATTAGCTCTCACACCAATATTTGCGTCTAGAGCCTTTGCATTGAGGGCTATCTGAAAACGGCTGTGGCGCTGAAGTTGCCTGTGAATGTGGAGTTGGTGGCATGTGAAACCCGCATGTGGAGCATTCGTTTGTGTGGGATGCTGACCAAGCTTCATTTCAGTCCTAGGCACACAAAGAGCACTAAGCATAGAGTGTGAAAACTGAGTTTCCTTGAGAGCTGCTTGGAAGCCTGATGGTGTGTGAAGTTAGTGAGCCAAATGGAGTTGTTCTCCCACAAGAACCACTCGGCTGATCCTTCTTCAATATGCCCTTCACCAACATGCAGTGTTTCCTTGATTGAATTAGCTCTCACACCAATATTTGCGTCTAGAGCCTTTGCATTGAGGGCTATCTGAAAACGGCTGTGGCGCTGAAGTTGCCTGTGAATGTGGAGTTGGTGGCATGTGAAACCCGCATGTGGAGCATTCGTTTGTGTGGGATGCTCTACCAGGTTCATTCCTAGATAATGCACTCAAAGGGCACTAAACATAGAGTGTGAAAACTGAGTTTCCTTGAGAGCTGCTTGGAAGCCTGATGGTGTGTGAAGTTAGTGAGCCAAATGGAGTTGTTCTCCCACAAGAACCACTCGGCTGATCCTTCTTCAATATGCCCTTCACCAACATGCAGTGTTTCCTTGATTGAATTAGCTCTCACACCAATACTTGCGTCTAGAGCCTTTGCTTTGAGGGCTATCTGAAAACGGCTGTGGCGCTGAAGTTGCCTGTGAATGTGGATTTGGTGGCATGTGAAACCCGCATGTGGAGCATTCGTTTGTGTGGGATGCTCTACCAGGTTCATTCCTAGATAATGCACTCAAAGGGCACTAAGCATAGAGTGTGAAAACTGAGTTTCCTTGAGAGCTGCTTGGAAGCCTGATGGTGTGTGAAGTTAGTGAGCCAAATGGAGTTGTTCTCCCACAAGAACCACTCGGCTGATCCTTCTTCAATATGCCCTTCACCAACATGCAGTGTTTCCTTGATTGAATTAGCTCTCACAGCAATACTTGCGTCTAGAGCCTTTGCATTGAGGGCTATCTGAAAACGGCTGTGGCGCTGAAGTTGCCTGTGAATGTGGAGTTGGTGGCATGTGAAACCCGCATGTGGAGCATTCGTTTGTGTGGGATGCTGACCAAGCTTCATTTCAGTCCTAGGCACACAAAGAGCACTAAGCATAGAGTGTGAAAACTGAGTTTCCTTGAGAGCTGCTTGGAAGCCTGATGGTGTGTGAAGTTAGTGAGCCAAATGGAGTTGTTCTCCCACAAGAACCACTCGGCTGATCCTTCTTCAATATGCCCTTCACCAACATGCAGTGTTTCCTTGATTGAATTAGCTCTCACACCAATATTTGCGTCTAGAGCCTTTGCATTGAGGGCTATCTGAAAACGGCTGTGGCGCTGAAGTTGCCTGTGAATGTGGAGTTGGTGGCATGTGAAACCCGCATGTGGAGCATTCGTTTGTGTGGGATGCTGACCAAGCTTCATTTCAGTCCTAGGCACACAAAGAGCACTAAGCATAGAGTGTGAAAACTGAGTTTCCTTGAGAGCTGCTTGGAAGCCTGATGGTGTGTGAAGTTAGTGAGCCAAATGGAGTTGTTCTCCCACAAGAACCACTCGGCTGATCCTTCTTCAATATGCCCTTCACCAACATGCAGTGTTTCCTTGATTGAATTAGCTCTCACACCAATATTTGCGTCTAGAGCCTTTGCATTGAGGGCTATCTGAAAACGGCTGTGGCGCTGAAGTTGCCTGTGAATGTGGAGTTGGTGGCATGTGAAACCCGCATGTGGAGCATTCGTTTGTGTGGGATGCTCTACCAGGTTCATTCCTAGATAATGCACTCAAAGGGCACTAAACATAGAGTGTGAAAACTGAGTTTCCTTGAGAGCTGCTTGGAAGCCTGATGGTGTGTGAAGTTAGTGAGCCAAATGGAGTTGTTCTCCCACAAGAACCACTCGGCTGATCCTTCTTCAATATGCCCTTCACCAACATGCAGTGTTTCCTTGATTGAATTAGCTCTCACACCAATATTTGCGTCTAGAGCCTTTGCTTTGAGGGCTATCTGAAAACGGCTGTGGCTCTGAAGTTGCCTGTGAATGTGGAGTTGGTGGCATGTGAAACCCGCATGTGGAGCATTCGTTTGTGTGGGATGCTCTACCAGGTTCATTCCTAGATAATGCACTCAAAGGGCACTAAGCATAGAGTGTGAAAACTGAGTTTCCTTGAGAGCTGCTTGGAAGCCTGATGGTGTGTGAAGTTAGTGAGCCAAATGGAGTTGTTCTCCCACAAGAACCACTCGGCTGATCCTTCTTCAATATGCCCTTCACCAACATGCAGTGTTTCCTTGATTGAATTAGCTCTCACACCAATACTTGCGTCTAGAGCCTTTGCATTGAGGGCTATCTGAAAACGGCTGTGGCGCTGAAGTTGCCTGTGAATGTGGAGTTGGTGGCATGTGAAACCCGCATGTGGAGCATTCGTTTGTGTGGGATGCTGACCAAGCTTCATTTCAGTCCTAGGCACACAAAGAGCACTAAGCATAGAGTGTGAAATCTGAGTTTCCTTGAGAGCTGCTTGGAAGCCTGATGGTGTGTGAAGTTAGTGAGCCAAATGGAGTTGTTCTCCCACAAGAACCACTCGGCTGATCCTTCTTCAATATGCCCTTCACCAACATGCAGTGTTTCCTTGATTGAATTAGCTCTCACACCAATATTTGCGTCTAGAGCCTTTGCATTGAGGGCTATCTGAAAACGGCTGTGGCGCTGAAGTTGCCTGTGAATGTGGAGTTGGTGGCATGTGAAACCCGCATGTGGAGCATTCGTTTGTGTGGGATGCTCTACCAGGTTCATTCCTAGATAATGCACTCAAAGGGCACTAAACATAGAGTGTGAAAACTGAGTTTCCTTGAGAGCTGCTTGGAAGCCTGATGGTGTGTGAAGTTAGTGAGCCAAATGGAGTTGTTCTCCCACAAGAACCACTCGGCTGATCCTTCTTCAATATGCCCTTCACCAACATGCAGTGTTTCCTTGATTGAATTAGCTCTCACACCAATACTTGCGTCTAGAGCCTTTGCTTTGAGGGCTATCTGAAAACGGCTGTGGCGCTGAAGTTGCCTGTGAATGTGGAGTTGGTGGCATGTGAAACCCGCATGTGGAGCATTCGTTTGTGTGGGATGCTCTACCAGGTTCATTCCTAGATAATGCACTCAAAGGGCACTAAGCATAGAGTGTGAAAACTGAGTTTCCTTGAGAGCTGCTTGGAAGCCTGATGGTGTGTGAAGTTAGTGAGCCAAATGGAGTTGTTCTCCCACAAGAACCACTCGGCTGATCCTTCTTCAATATGCCCTTCACCAACATGCAGTGTTTCCTTGATTGAATTAGCTCTCACACAAATACTTGCGTCTAGAGCCTTTGCATTGAGGGCTATCTGAAAACGGCTGTGGCGCTGAAGTTGCCTGTGAATGTGGAGTTGGTGGCATGTGAAACCCGCATGTGGAGCATTCGTTTGTGTGGGATGCTCTACCAGGTTCATTCCTAGATAATGCACTCAAAGGGCACTAAGCATAGAGTGTGAAAACTGAGTTTCCTTGAGAGCTGCTTGGAAGCCTGATGGTGTGTGAAGTTAGTGAGCCAAATGGAGTTGTTCTCCCACAAGAACCACTCGGCTGATCCTTCTTCAATATGCCCTTCACCAACATGCAGTGTTTCCTTGATTGAATTAGCTCTCACACCAATATTTGCGTCTATAGCCTTTGCATTGAGGGCTATCTGAAAACGGCTGTGGCGCTGAAGTTGCCTGTGAATGTGGAGTTGGTGGCATGTGAAACCCGCATGTGGAGCATTCGTTTGTGTGGGATGCTCTACCAGGTTCATTCCTAGATAATGCACTTAAAGGGCACTAAACATAGAGTGTGAAAACTGAGTTTCCTTGAGAGCTGCTTGGAAGCCTGATGGTGTGTGAAGTTAGTGAGCCAAATGGAGTTGTTCTCCCACAAGAACCACTCGGCTGATCCTTCTTCAATATGCCCTTCACCAACATGCAGTGTTTCCTTGATTGAATTAGCTCTCACACCAATATTGGCGTCTAGAGCCTTTGCTTTGAGGGCTATCTGAAAATGGCTGTGGCGCTGAAGTTGCCTGTGAATGTGGAGTTGGTGGCATGTGAAACCCGCATGTGGAGCATTCGTTTGTGTGGGATGCTCTACCAGGTTCATTCCTAGATAATGCACTCAAAGGGCACTAAGCATAGAGTGTGAAAACTGAGTTTCCTTGAGAGCTGCTTGGAAGCCTGATGGTGTGTGAAGTTAGTGAGCCAAATGGAGTTGTTCTCCCACAAGAACCACTCGGCTGATCCTTCTTCAATATGCCCTTCACCAACATGCAGTGTTTCCTTGATTGAATTAGCTCTCACACCAATACTTGCGTCTAGAGCCTTTGCATTGAGGGCTATCTGAAAACGGCTGTGGCGCTGAAGTTGCCTGTGAATGTGGAGTTGTTGGCATGTGAAACCCGCATGTGGAGCATTCGTTTGTGTGGGATGCTGACCAAGCTTCATTTCAGTCCTGGGCACACAAAGAGCACTAAGCATAGAGTGTGAAAAGTGAGTTTCCTTGAGAGCTGCTTGGAAGCCTGATGGTGTGTGAAGTTAGTGAGCCAAATGGAGTTGTTCTCCCACAAGAACCACTCGGCTGATCCTTCTTCAATATGCCCTTCACCAACATGCAGTGTTTCCTTGATTGAATTAGCTCTCACACCAATATTTGCGTCTAGAGCCTTTGCTTTGAGGGCTATCTGAAAACGGCTGTGGCGCTGAAGTTGCCTGTGAATGTGGAGTTGGTGGCATGTGAAACCCGCATGTGGAGCATTCGTTTGTGTGGGATGCTCTACCAGGTTCATTCCTAGATAATGCACTCAAAGGGCACTAAGCATAGAGTGTGAAAACTGAGTTTCCTTGAGAGCTGCTTGGAAGCCTGATGGTGTGTGAAGTTAGTGAGCCAAATGGAGTTGTTCTCCCACAAGAACCACTCGGCTGATCCTTCTTCAATATGCCCTTCACCAACATGCAGTGTTTCCTTGATTGAATTAGCTCTCACACCAATACTTGCGTCTAGAGCCTTTGCATTGAGGGCTATCTGAAAACGGCTGTGGCGCTGAAGTTGCCTGTGAATGTGGAGTTGGTGGCATGTGAAACCCGCATGTGGAGCATTCGTTTGTGTGGGATGCTGACCAAGCTTCATTTCAGTCCTAGGCACACAAAGAGCACTAAGCATAGAGTGTGAAATCTGAGTTTCCTTGAGAGCTGCTTGGAAGCCTGATGGTGTGTGAAGTTAGTGAGCCAAATGGAGTTGTTCTCCCACAAGAACCACTCGGCTGATCCTTCTTCAATATGCCCTTCACCAACATGCAGTGTTTCCTTGATTGAATTAGCTCTCACACCAATATTTGCGTCTAGAGCCTTTGCATTGAGGGCTATCTGAAAACGGCTGTGGCGCTGAAGTTGCCTGTGAATGTGGAGTTGGTGGCATGTGAAACCCGCATGTGGAGCATTCGTTTGTGTGGGATGCTCTACCAGGTTCATTCCTAGATAATGCACTCAAAGGGCACTAAACATAGAGTGTGAAAACTGAGTTTCCTTGAGAGCTGCTTGGAAGCCTGATGGTGTGTGAAGTTAGTGAGCCAAATGGAGTTGTTCTCCCACAAGAACCACTCGGCTGATCCTTCTTCAATATGCCCTTCACCAACATGCAGTGTTTCCTTGATTGAATTAGCTCTCACACCAATACTTGCGTCTAGAGCCTTTGCTTTGAGGGCTATCTGAAAACGGCTGTGGCGCTGAAGTTGCCTGTGAATGTGGAGTTGGTGGCATGTGAAACCCGCATGTGGAGCATTCGTTTGTGTGGGATGCTCTACCAGGTTCATTCCTAGATAATGCACTCAAAGGGCACTAAGCATAGAGTGTGAAAAGTGAGTTTCCTTGAGAGCTGCTTGGAAGCCTGATGGTGTGTGAAGTTAGTGAGCCAAATGGAGTTGTTCTCCCACAAGAACCACTCGGCTGATCCTTCTTCAATATGCCCTTCACCAACATGCAGTGTTTCCTTGATTGAATTAGCTCTCACACAAATACTTGCGTCTAGAGCCTTTGCATTGAGGGCTATCTGAAAACGGCTGTGGCGCTGAAGTTGCCTGTGAATGTGGAGTTGGTGGCATGTGAAACCCGCATGTGGAGCATTCGTTTGTGTGGGATGCTCTACCAGGTTCATTCCTAGATAATGCACTCAAAGGGCACTAAGCATAGAGTGTGAAAACTGAGTTTCCTTGAGAGCTGCTTGGAAGCCTGATGGTGTGTGAAGTTAGTGAGCCAAATGGAGTTGTTCTCCCACAAGAACCACTCGGCTGATCCTTCTTCAATATGCCCTTCACCAACATGCAGTGTTTCCTTGATTGAATTAGCTCTCACACCAATACTTGCGTCTAGAGCCTTTGCATTGAGGGCTATCTGAAAACGGCTGTGGCGCTGAAGTTGCCTGTGAATGTGGAGTTGTTGGCATGTGAAACCCGCATGTGGAGCATTCGTTTGTGTGGGATGCTGACCAAGCTTCATTTCAGTCCTGGGCACACAAAGAGCACTAAGCATAGAGTGTGAAAAGTGAGTTTCCTTGAGAGCTGCTTGGAAGCCTGATGGTGTGTGAAGTTAGTGAGCCAAATGGAGTTGTTCTCCCACAAGAACCACTCGGCTGATCCTTCTTCAATATGCCCTTCACCAACATGCAGTGTTTCCTTGATTGAATTAGCTCTCACACCAATATTTGCGTCTAGAGCCTTTGCTTTGAGGGCTATCTGAAAATGGCTGTGGCGCTGAAGTTGCCTGTGAATGTGGAGTTGGTGGCATGTGAAACCCGCATGTGGAGCATTCGTTTGTGTGGGATGCTCTACCAGGTTCATTCCTAGATAATGCACTCAAAGGGCACTAAGCATAGAGTGTGAAAACTGAGTTTCCTTGAGAGCTGCTTGGAAGCCTGATGGTGTGTGAAGTTAGTGAGCCAAATGGAGTTGTTCTCCCACAAGAACCACTCGGCTGATCCTTCTTCAATATGCCCTTCACCAACATGCAGTGTTTCCTTGATTGAATTAGCTCTCACACCAATATTTGCGTCTAGAGCCTTTGCTTTGAGGGCTATCTGAAAACGTCTGTGGCGCTGAAGTTGCCTGTGAATGTGGAGTTGGTGGCATGTGAAACCCGCATGTGGAGCATTCGTTTGTGTGGGATGCTCTACCAGGTTCATTCCTAGATAATGCACTCAAAGGGCACTAAGCATAGAGTGTGAAAACTGAGTTTCCTTGAGAGCTGCTTGGAAGCCTGATGGTGTGTGAAGTTAGTGAGCCAAATGGAGTTGTTCTCCCACAAGAACCACTCGGCTGATCCTTCTTCAATATGCCCTTCACCAACATGCAGTGTTTCCTTGATTGAATTAGCTCTCACACCAATACTTGCGTCTAGAGCCTTTGCATTGGGGGCTATCTGAAAACGGCTGTGGCGCTGAAGTTGCCTGTGAATGTGGAGTTGGTGGCATGTGAAACCCGCATGTGGAGCATTCGTTTGTGTGGGATGCTCTACCAGGTTCATTCCCTGATAATGCATTCAAAGGGCACTAAGCATAGAGTGTGAAAACTGAGTTTCCTTGAGAGCTGCTTGGAAGCCTGATGGTGTGTGAAGTTAGTGAGCCAAATGGAGTTGTTCTCCCACAAGAACCACTCGGCTGATCCTTCTTCAATATGCCCTTCACCAACATGCAGTGTTTCCTTGATTGAATTAGCTCTCACACCAATATTGGCGTCTAGAGCCTTTGCATTGAGGGCTATCTGAAAACGGCTGTGGCGCTGAAGTTGCCTGTGAATGTGGAGTTGGTGGCATGTGAAACCCGCATGTGGAGCATTCGTTTGTGTGGGATGCTGACCAAACTTCATTTCAGTCCTAGGCACTCAAAGGGCACTAAGCATAGAGTGTGAAAACTGAGTTTCCTTGAGAGCTGCTTGGAAGCCTGATGGTGTGTGAAGTTAGTGAGCCAAATGGAGTTGTTCTCCCACAAGAACCACTCGGCTGATCCTTCTTCAATATGCCCTTCACCAACATGCAGTGTTTCCTTGATTGAATTAGCTCTCACACCAATATTTGCGTCTAGAGCCTTTGCATTGAGGGCTATCTGAAAACGGCTGTGGCGCTGAAGTTGCCTGTGAATGTGGAGTTGGTGGCATGTGAAACCCGCATGTGGAGCATTCGTTTGTGTGGGATGCTCTACCAGGTTCATTCCTAGATAATGCACTCAAAGGGCACTAAGCATAGAGTGTGAAAACTGAGTTTCCTTGAGAGCTGCATGGAAGCCTGATGGTGTGTGAAGTTAGTGAGCCAAATGGAGTTGTTCTCCCACAAGAACCACTCGGCTGATCCTTCTTCAATATGCCCTTCACCAACATGCAGTGTTTCCTTGATTGAATTAGCTCTCACACCAATATTTGCGTCTAGAGCCTTTGCATTGGGGGCTATCTGAAAACGGCTGTGGCGCTGAAGTTGCCTGTGAATGTGGAGTTGGTGGCATGTGAAACCCGCATGTGGAGCATTCGTTTGTGTGGGATGCTGACCAAGCTTCATTTCAGTCCTGGGCACACAAAGAGCACTAAGCATAGAGTGTGAAAAGTGAGTTTCCTTGAGAGCTGCTTGGAAGCCTGATGGTGTGTGAAGTTAGTGAGCCAAATGGAGTTGTTCTCCCACAAGAACCACTCGGCTGATCCTTCTTCAATATGCCCTTCACCAACATGCAGTGTTTCCTTGATTGAATTAGCTCTCACACCAATATTTGCATCTAGAGCCTTTGCATTGGGGGCTATCTGAAAACGGCTGTGGCGCTGAAGTTGCCTGTGAATGTGGAGTTGGTGGCATGTGAAACCCGCATGTGGAGCATTCGTTTGTGTGGGATGCTCTACCAGGTTCATTCCTAGATAATGCACTCAAAGGGCACTAAGCATAGAGTGTGAAAACTGAGTTTCCTTGAGAGCTGCTTGGAAGCCTGATGGTGTGTGAAGTTAGTGAGCCAAATGGAGTTGTTCTCCCACAAGAACCACTCGGCTGATCCTTCTTCAATATGCCCTTCACCAACATGCAGTGTTTCCTTGATTGAATTAGCTCTCACACCAATATTTGCGTCTAGAGCCTTTGCATTGAGGGCTATCTGAAAACGGCTGTGGCGCTGAAGTTGCCTGTGAATGTGGAGTTGGTGGCATGTGAAACCCGCATGTGGAGCATTCGTTTGTGTGGGATGCTCTACCAGGTTCATTCCTTGATAATGCACTCAAAGAGCACTAAGCATAGAGTGTGAAAACTGAGTTTCCTTGAAAGCTGCTTTGAAGCCTGATGGTGTGTGAAGTTAGTGAGCCAAATGGAGTTGTTCTCCCACAAGAACCACTCGGCTGATCCTTCTTCAATATGCCCTTCACCAACATGCAGTGTTTCCTTGATTGAATTAGCTCTCACACCAATATTTGCGTCTAGAGCCTTTGCATTGGGGGCTATCTGAAAACGGCTGTGGCGCTGAAGTTGCCTGTGAATGTGGAGTTGGTGGCATGTGAAACCCGCATGTGGAGCATTCGCTTGTGTGGGATGCTCTACCAGGTTCATTCCTAGATAATGCACTCAAAGGGCACTAAGCATAGAGTGTGAAAACTGAGTTTCCTTGAGAGCTGCTTGGAAGCCTGATGGTGTGTGAAGTTAGTGAGCCAAATGGAGTTGTTCTCCCACAAGAACCACTCGGCTGATCCTTCTTCAATATGCCCTTCACCAACATGCAGTGTTTCCTTGATTGAATTAGCTCTCACACCAATATTTGCGTCTAGAGCCTTTGCATTGGGGGCTATCTGAAAACGGCTGTGGCGCTGAAGTTGCCTGTGAATGTGGAGTTGGTGGCATGTGAAACCCGCATGTGGAGCATTCGTTTGTGTGGGATGCTCTACCAGGTTCATTCCTAGATAATGCACTCAAAGGGCATTAAGCATAGAGTGTGAAAACTGAGTTTCCTTGAGAGCTGCTTGGAAGCCTGATGGTGTGTGAAGTTAGTGAGCCAAATGGAGTTGTTCTCCCACAAGAACCACTCGGCTGATCCTTCTTCAATATGCCCTTCACCAACATGCAGTGTTTCCTTGATTGAATTAGCTCTCACACCAATATTTGCGTCTAGAGCCTTTGCATTGAGGGCTATCTGAAAACGGCTGTGGCGCTGAAGTTGCCTGTGAATGTGGAGTTGGTGGCATGTGAAACCCGCATGTGGAGCATTCGTTTGTGTGGGATGCTCTACCAGGTTCATTCCTAGATAATGCACTCAAAGGGCACTAAGCATAGAGTGTGAAAACTGAGTTTCCTTGAGAGCTGCTTGGAAGCCTGATGGTGTGTGAAGTTAGTGAGCCAAATGGAGTTGTTCTCCCACAAGAACCACTCGGCTGATCCTTCTTCAATATGCCCTTCACCAACATGCAGTGTTTCCTTGATTGAATTAGCTCTCACACCAATACTTGCGTCTAGAGCCTTTGCATTGAGGGCTATCTGAAAACGGCTGTGGCGCTGAAGTTGCCTGTGAATGTGAAGTTGGTGGCATGTGAAACCCGCAAGTGGAGCATTCGTTTGTGTGGGATGCTCAATAAGCTTCATTTCAGTCCTAGGCACTCAAAGGGGACTAAACATAGAGTGTGAAAACTGAGTTTCCTTGAGAGCTGCTTGGAAGCCTGATGGTGTGTGAAGTTAGTGAGCCAAATGGGGTTGTTCTCCCACAAGAACCACTCGGCTGATCCTTCTTCAATATGCCCTTCACCAACATGCAGTGTTTCCTTGATTGAATTAGCTCTCACACGAATATTTGCATCTAGAGCCTTTGCATTGAGGGCTATCTGAAAACGGCTGTGGCGCTGAAGTTGCCTGTGAATGTGGAGTTGGTGGCATGTGAAACCCGCATGTGGAGCATTCGTTTGTGTGGGATGCTCTACCAGGTTCATTTCAGTCCTAGCCATACAAAGGGCACTAAGCATAGAGTGTGAAAACTGAGTTTCCTTGAGAGCTGCTTGGAAGCCTGATGGTGTGTGAAGTTAGTGAGCCAAATGGAGTTGTTCTCCCACAAGAACCACTCGGCTGATCCTTCTTCAATATGCCCTTCACCAACATGCAGTGTTTCCTTGATTGAATTAGCTCTCACACCAATACTTGCGTCTAGAGCCTTTGCATTGAGGGCTATCTGAAAACGGCTGTGGCGCTGAAGTTGCCTGTGAATGTGGAGTTGGTGGCATGTGAAACCCGCATGTGGAGCATTCGTTTATGTGGGATGCTCACCAAGCATCATTTCAGTCCTAGGCACTCAAAGGGCACTAAGCATAGAGTGTGAAAACTGAGTTTCCTTGAGAGCTGCTTGGAAGCCTGATGGTGTGTGAAGTTAGTGAGCCAAATGGAGTTGTTCTCCCACAAGAACCACTCGGCTGATCCTTCTTCAATATGCCCTTCACCAACATGCAGTGTTTCCTTGATTGAATTAGCTCTCACACCAATATTGGCGTCTAGAGCCTTTGCATTGAGGGGTATCTGAAAACGGCTGTGGCGCTGAAGTTGCCTGTGAATGTGGAGTTGGTGGCATGTGAAACCCGCATGTGGAGCATTCGTTTGTGTGGGATGCTGACCAAGCTTCATTTCAGTCCTAGGCACACAAAGAGCACTAAGCATAGAGTGTGAAAACTGAGTTTCCTTGAGAGCTGCTTGGAAGCCTGATGGTGTGTGAAGTTAGTGAGCCAAATGGAGTTGTTCTCCCACAAGAACCACTCGGCTGATCCTTCTTCAATATGCCCTTCACCAACATGCAGTGTTTCCTTGATTGAATTAGCTCTCACACCAATATTTGCGTCTAGAGCCTTTGCATTGGGGGCTATCTGAAAACGGCTGTGGCGCTGAAGTTGCCTGTGAATGTGGAGTTGGTGGCATGTGAAACCCGCATGTGGAGCATTCGTTTGTGTGGGATGCTGACCAAGCTTCATTTCAGTCCTAGGCACACAAAGAGCACTAAGCATAGAGTGTGAAAACTGAGTTTCCTTGAGAGCTGCTTGGAAGCCTGATGGTGTGTGAAGTTAGTGAGCCAAATGGGGTTGTTCTCCCACAAGAACCACTCGGCTGATCCTTCTTCAATATGCCCTTCACCAACATGCAGTGTTTCCTTGATTGAATTAGCTCTCACACCAATATTTGCGTCTAGAGCCTTTGCATTGAGGGCTATCTGAAAACGGCTGTGGCGCTGAAGTTGCCTGTGAATGTGGAGTTGGTGGCATGTGAAACCCGCATGTGGAGCATTCGTTTGTGTGGGATGCTCTACCAGGTTCATTCCTAGATAATGCACTCAAAGGGCACTAAGCATAGAGTGTGAAAACTGAGTTTCCTTGAGAGCTGCTTGGAAGCCTGATGGTGTGTGAAGTTAGTGAGCCAAATGGAGTTGTTCTCCCACAAGAACCACTCGGCTGATCCTTCTTCAATATGCCCTTCACCAACATGCAGTGTTTCCTTGATTGAATTAGCTCTCACACCAATATTTGCGTCTAGAGCCTTTGCATTGAGGGCTATCTGAAAACGGCTGTGGCGCTGAAGTTGCCTGTGAATGTGAAGTTGGTGGCATGTGAAACCCGCAAGTGGAGCATTCGTTTATGTGGGATGCTCAATAAGCTTCATTTCAGTCCTAAGCACTCAAAGGGGACTAAACATAGAGTGTGAAAACTGAGTTTCCTTGAGAGCTGCTTGGAAGCCTGATGGTGTGTGAAGTTAGTGAGCCAAATGGGGTTGTTCTCCCACAAGAACCACTCGGCTGATCCTTCTTCAATATGCCCTTCACCAACATGCAGTGTTTCCTTGATTGAATTAGCTCTCACACCAATATTTGCATCTAGAGCCTTTGCATTGAGGGCTATCTGAAAACGGCTGTGGCGCTGAAGTTGCCTGTGAATGTGGAGTTGGTGGCATGTGAAACCCGCATGTGGAGCATTCGTTTGTGTGGGATGCTCTACCAGGTTCATTTCAGTCCTAGCCATACAAAGGGCACTAAGCATAGAGTGTGAAAACTGAGTTTCCTTGAGGAGCTGCTTGGAAGCCTGATGGTGTGTGAAGTTAGTGAGCCAAATGGAGTTGTTCTCCCACAAGAACCACTCGGCTGATCCTTCTTCAATATGCCCTTCACCAACATGCAGTGTTTCCTTGATTGAATTAGCTCTCACACCAATACTTGCGTCTAGAGCCTTTGCATTGAGGGCTATCTGAAAACGGCTGTGGCGCTGAAGTTGCCTGTGAATGTGGAGTTGGTGGCATGTGAAACCCGCATGTGGAGCATTCGTTTATGTGGGATGCTCACCAAGCTTCATTTCAGTCCTAGGCACTCAAAGGGCACTAAGCATAGAGTGTGAAAACTGAGTTTCCTTGAGAGCTGCTTGGAAGCCTGATGGTGTGTGAAGTTAGTGAGCCAAATGGAGTTGTTCTCCCACAAGAACCACTCGGCTGATCCTTCTTCAATATGCCCTTCACCAACATGCAGTGTTTCCTTGATTGAATTAGCTCTCACACCAATATTGGCGTCTAGAGCCTTTGCATTGAGGGGTATCTGAAAACGGCTGTGGCGCTGAAGTTGCCTGTGAATGTGGAGTTGTTGGCATGTGAAACCCGCATGTGGAGCATTCGTTTGTGTGGGATGCTGACCAAGCTTCATTTCAGTCCTAGGCACACAAAGAGAACTAAGCATAGAGTGTGAAAACTGAGTTTCCTTGAGAGCTGCTTGGAAGCCTGATGGTGTGTGAAGTTAGTGAGCCAAATGGAGTTGTTCTCCCACAAGAACCACTCGGCTGATCCTTCTTCAATATGCCCTTCACCAACATGCAGTGTTTCCTTGATTGAATTAGCTCTCACACCAATATTTGCGTCTAGAGCCTTTGCATTGGGGGCTATCTGAAAACGGCTGTGGCGCTGAAGTTGCCTGTGAATGTGGAGTTGTTGGCATGTGAAACCCGCATGTGGAGCATTCGTTTGTGTGGAATGCTGACCAAGCTTCATTTCAGTCCTAGGCACACACAGAGCACTAAGCATAGAGTGTGAAAACTGAGTTTCCTTGAGAGCTGCTTGGAAGCCTGATGGTGTGTGAAGTTAGTGAGCCAAATGGAGTTGTTCTCCCACAAGAACCACTCGGCTGATCCTTCTTCAATATGCCCTTCACCAACATGCAGTGTTTCCTTGATTGAATTAGCTCTCACACCAATATTTGTGTCTAGATCCTTTGCGTTGAGGGCTATCTGAAAACGGCTGTGGCGCTGAAGTTGCCTGTGAATGTGGAGTTGGTGGCATGTGAAACCCGCATGTGGAGCATTCGTTTGTGTGGGATGCTCTACCAGGTTCATTTCAGTCCTAGGCACTCAAAGGGCACTAAGCATAGATTGTGAAAACTGAGTTTCCTTGAGAGCTGCTTGGAAGCCTGATGGTGTGTGAAGTTAGTGAGCCAAATGGAGTTGTTCTCCCACAAGAACCACTCGGCTGATCCTTCTTCAATATGCCCTTCACCAACATGGAGTGTTTCCTTGATTGAATTAGCTCTCACACCAATATTTGCGTCTAGAGCCTTTGCATTGAGGGCTATCTGAAAACGGCTGTGGCGCTGAAGTTGCCTGTGAATGTGGAGTTGGTGGCATGTGAAACCCGCATGTGGAGCATTCGTTTGTGTGGGATGCTCTACCAGGTTCATTCCTAGATAATGCACTCAAAGGGCACTAAACATAGAGTGTGAAAACTGAGTTTCCTTGAGAGCTGCTTGGAAGCCTGATGGTGTGTGAAGTTAGTGAG
Organism: Ochotona princeps; assembly: GCF_030435755.1. NCBI lineage: Eukaryota > Metazoa > Chordata > Mammalia > Lagomorpha > Ochotonidae > Ochotona > Ochotona princeps. The sequence goes on along the minus strand of NW_026698801.1, from coordinate 111,153 downwards.
CCAAATGGAGTTGTTCTCCCACAAGAACCACTCGGCTGATCCTTCTTCAATATGCCCTTCACCAACATGCAGTGTTTCCTTGATTGAATTAGCTCTCACACCAATATTGGCGTCTAGAGCCTTTGCATTGAGGGCTATCTGAAACGGCTGTGGCGCTGAAGTTGCCTGTGAATGTGGAGTTGGTGGCATGTGAAACCCGCATGTGGAGCATTCGTTTGTGTGGGATGCTGACCCAGCTTCATTTCAGTCCTAGGCACACAAAGAGCACTAAGCATAGAGTGTGAAAACTGAGTTTCCTTGAGAGCTGCTTGGAAGCCTGATGGTGTGTGAAGTTAGTGAGCCAAATGGAGTTGTTCTCCCACAAGAACCACTCGGCTGATCCTTCTTCAATATGCCCTTCACCAACATGCAGTGTTTCCTTGATTGAATTAGCTCTCACACCAATATTTGCGTCTAGAGCCTTTGCATTGAGGGCTATCTGAAAACGGCTGTGGCGCTGAAGTTGCCTGTGAATGTGGAGTTGGTGGCATGTGAAACCCGCATGTGGAGCATTCGTTTGTGTGGGATGCTCTACCAGGTTCATTCAGCCTAGGCCATACAAAGGCACTAAGCATAGAGTGTGAAAACTGAGTTTCCTTGAGAGCTGCTTGGAAGCCTGATGGTGTGTGAAGTTAGTGAGCCAAATGGAGTTGTTCTCCCACAAGAACCACTCGGCTGATCCTTCTTCAATATGCCCTTCACCAACATGCAGTGTTTCCTTGATTGAATTAGCTCTCACACCAATATTTGCGTCTAGAGCCTTTGCATTGAGGGCTATCTGAAAACGGCTGTGGCGCTGAAGTTGCCTGTGAATGTGGAGTTGGTGGCATGGGAAACCCGCATGTGGAGCATTCGTTTGTGTGGGATGCTCTACCAGGTTCATTTCAGTCCTAGGCACACAAAGGGCACTAAGCATAGAGTGTGAAAACTGAGTTTCCTTGAGAGCTGCTTGGAAGCCTGATGGTGTGTGAAGTTAGTGAGCCAAATGGAGTTGTTCTCCCACAAGAACCACTCGGCTGATCCTTCTTCAATATGCCCTTCACCAACATGCAGTGTTTCCTTGATTGAATTAGCTCTCACACCAATATTTGCGTCTAGAGCCTTTGCATTGAGGGCTATCTGAAAACGGCTGTGGCGCTGAAGCTGCCTGTGAATGTGGAGTTGGTGGCATGTGAAACCCGCATGTGGAGCATTCGTTTGCGTGGGATGCTCTACCAGGTTCATTCCTAGATAATGCACTCAAAGGGCACTAAGCATAGAGTGTGAAAACTGAGTTTCCTTGACAGCTGCTTGGAAGCCTGATGGTGTGTGAAGTTAGTGAGCCAAATGGAGTTGTTCTCCCACAAGAACCACTCGGCTGATCCTTCTTCAATATGCCCTTCACCAACATGCAGTGTTTCCTTGATTGAATTAGCTCTCACACCAATATTTGCGTCTAGAGCCTTTGCATTGAGGGCTACATGAATACGGCTGTGGCGCTGAAGTTGCCTGTCAATGTGGAGTTGGTGGCATGGGAAACCCGCATGTGGAGCATTCGTTTGTGTGGGATGCTCTACCAGGTTCATTCCTAGATAATGCACTCAAAGGGCACTAAACATAGAGTGTGAAAACTGAGTTTCCTTGAGAGCTGCTTGGAAGCCTGATGGTGTGTGAAGTTAGTGAGCCAAATGGAGTTGTTCTCCCACAAGAACCACTCGGCTGATCCTTCTTCAATATGCCCTTCACCAACATGCAGTTTTTCCTTGACTGAATTAGCTCTCACACCAATATTTGCGTCTAGAGCATTTGCATTGAGGGCTATCTGAAAACGTCTGTGGCGCTGAAGTTGCCTGTGAATGTGGAGTTGGTGGCATGTGAAACCCGCAAGTGGAGCATTCGTTTATGTGGGATGCTGACCAAGCTTCATTTCAGTCCTAGGCACTCAAAGGGCACTAAGCATAGAGTGTAAAAACTGAGTTTCCTTGAGAGCTGCTTGGAAGCCTGATGGTGTGTGAAGTTAGTGAGCCAAATGGAGTTGTTCTCCCACAAGAACCACTTGGCTGATCCTTCTTCAATATGCCCTTCACCAACATGCAGTTTTTCCTTGATTGAATTAGCTCTCACACAAATATTTGCGTCTAGAGCATTTGCATTGAGGGCTATCTGAAAACGGCTGTGGCGCTGAAGTTGCCTGTGAATGTGGAGTTGTTGGCATGTGAAACCCGCATGTGGAGCATTCGTTTGTGTGGGATGCTGACCAAGCTTCATTCAGTCCTAGGCACATAAAGAGCACTAAGCATAGAGTGTGAAAACTGAGTTTCCTTGAGAGCTGCTTGGAAGCCTGATGGTGTGTGAAGTTAGTGAGCCAAATGGAGCTGTTCTCCCACAAGAACCACTCGGCTGATCCTTCTTCAATATGCCCTTCACCAACATGCAGTGTTTCCTTGATTGAATTAGCTCTCACACCAATATTGGCGTCTAGAGCCTTTGCATTGAGGGCTACCTGAATACGGCTGTGGGGCTGAAGTTGCCTGTGAATGTGGAGTTGGTGGCATGTGAAACCCGCATGTGGAGCATTCGTTTGTGTGGGATGCTCTACCAGGTTCATTTCAGTCCTAGCCATACAAAGGGCACTAAGCATAGAGTGTGAAAACTGAGTTTCCTTGAGAGCTGCTTGGAAGCCTGATGGTGTGTGAAGTTAGTGAGCCAAATGGAGTTGTTCTCCCACAAGAACCACTCGGCTGATCCTTCTTCAATATGCCCTTCACCAACATGCAGTGTTTCCTTGATTGAATTAGCTCTCACACCAATATTGGCGTCTAGAGCCTTTGCATTGAGGGCTATCTGAAAACGGCTGTGGCGCTGAAGTTGCCTGTGAATGTGGAGTTGGTGGCATGTGAAACCTGCATGTGGAGCATTCGTTTGTGTGGGATGCTCTACCAGGTTCATTTCAGTCCTAGCCATACAAAAGGCACTAAGCATAGAGTGTGAAAACTGAGTTTCCTTGAGAGCTGCTTGGAAGCCTGATGGTGTGTGAAGTTAGTGAGCAAATGGAGTTGTTCTCCACAAGAACCACTCTGCTGATCCTTCTTCAATATGCCCTTCACCAACATGCAGTGTTTCCTTGATTGAATTAGCTCTCACACCAATATTTGCGTCTAGAGCCTTTGCATTGAGGGCTATCTGAAAACGGCTGTGGCGCTGAAGCTGCCTGTGAATGTGGAGTTGGTGGCATGTGAAACCCGCATGTGGAGCATTCGTTTGCGTGGGATGCTCTACCAGGTTCATTCCTAGATAATGCACTCAAAGGGCACGAAGCATAGAGTGTGAAAACTGAGTTTCCTTGAGAGCTGCTTGGAAGCCTGATGGTGTGTGAAGTTAGTGAGCCAAATGGAGTTGTTCTCCCACAAGAACCACTCGGCTGATCCTTCTTCAATATGCCCTTCACCAACATGCAGTTTTTCCTTGACTGAATTAGCTCTCACACCAATATTTGCGTCTAGAGCATTTGCATTGAGGGCTATCTGAAAACGGCTGTGGCGCTGAAGTTGCCTGTGAATGTGGAGTTGGTGGCATGTGAAACCCGCATGTGGAGCATTCGTTTATGTGGGATGCTGACCAAGCTTCATTTCAGTCCTAGGCACTCAAAGGGCACTAAGCATAGATTGTAAAAACTGAGTTTCCTTGAGAGCTGCTTGGAAGCCTGATGGTGTGTGAAGTTAGTGAGCCAAATGGAGTTGTTCTCCCACAAGAACCACTTGGCTGATCCTTCTTCAATATGCCCTTCACCAACATGCAGTTTTTCCTTGATTGAATTAGCTCTCACACAAATATTTGCGTCTAGAGCCTTTGCATTGAGGGCTATCTGAAAACGGCTGTGGCGCTGAAGTTGCCTGTGAATGTGGAGTTGTTGGCATGTGAAACCCGCATGTGGAGCATTCGTTTGTGTGGGATGCTGACCAAGCTTCATTTCAGTCCTAGGCACACAAAGAGCACTAAGCATAGAGTGTGAAAACTGAGTTTCCTTGAGGAGCTGCTTGGAAGCCTGATGGTGTGTGAAGTTAGTGAGCCAAATGGAGTTGTTCTCCCACAAGAACCACTCGGCTGATCCTTCTTCAATATGCCCTTCACCAACATGCAGTGTTTCCTTGATTGAATTAGCTCTCACACCAATATTTGCGTCTAGAGCCTTTGCATTGAGGGCTATCTGAAAACGGCTGTGGCGCTGAAGTTGCCTGTGAATGTGGAGTTGTTGGCATGTGAAACCCGCATGTGGAGCATTCGTTTGTGTGGTATGCTCTACCAGGTTCATTCCTAGATAATGCATTCAATGGGCACTAAACATAGAGTGTGAAAACTGAGTTTCCTTGAGAGCTGCTTGGAAGCCTGATGGTGTGTGAAGTTAGTGAGCCAAATGGAGTTGTTCTCCCACAAGAACCACTCGGCTGATCCTTCTTCAATATGCCCTTCACCAACATGCAGTGTTTCCTTGATTGAATTAGCTCTCACACCAATATTTGCGTCTAGAGCCTTTGCATTGAGGGCTATCTGAAAACGGCTGTGGCGCTGAAGTTGCCTGTCAATGTGGAGTTGGTGGCATGTGAAACCCGCATGTGGAGCATTCGTTTGTGTGGGATGCTCTACCAGGTTCATTCCTAGACAATGCATTCAATGGGCACTAAGCATAGAGTGTGAAAACTGAGTTTCCTTGAGAGCTGCTTGGAAGCCTGATGGTGTGTGAAGTTAGTGAGCCAAATGGAGTTGTTCTCCCACAAGAACCACTCGGCTGATCCTTCTTCAATATGCCCTTCACCAACATGCAGTGTTTCCTTGATTGAATTAGCTCTCACACCAATATTTGCGTCTAGAGCCTTTGCATTGAGGGCTATCTGAAAACGGCTGTGGCGCTGAAGTTGCCTGTGAATGTGGAGTTGGTGGCATGTGAAACCCGCAAGTGGAGCATTCATTTGTGTGGGATGCTCTACCAGGTTCATTCCTAGATAATGCACTCAAAGATCACTAAGCATAGAGTGTGAAAACTGAGTTTCCTTGAGAGCTGCTTGGAAGCCTGATGGTGTGTGAAGTTAGTGAGCCAAATGGAGTTGTTCTCCCACAAGAACCACTCGGCTGATCCTTCTTCAATATGCCCTTCACCAACATGCAGTGTTTCCTTGATTGAATTAGCTCTCACACCAATATTTGCGTCTAGAGCCTTTGCATTGAGGGCTATCTGAAAACGGCTGTGGCGCTGAAGTTGCCTGTGAATGTGGAGTTGGTGGCATGTGAAACCCGCATGTGGAGCATTCGTTTTTGTGGGATGCTCTACCAGGTTCATTCCTAGATAATGCATTCAATGGGCACTAACATAGAGTGTGAAAACTGAGTTTCCTTGAGAGCTGCTTGGAAGCCTGATGGTGTGTGAAGTTAGTGAGCCAAATGGAGTTGTTCTCCCACAAGAACCACTCGGCTGATCCTTCTTCAATATGCCCTTCACCAACATGCAGTGTTTCCTTGATTGAATTAGCTCTCACACCAATATTTGCGTCTAGAGCCTTTGCATTGAGGGCTATCTGAAAACGGCTGTGGCGCTGAAGTTGCCTGTGAATGTGGAGTTGGTGGCATGTGAAACCCGCATGTGGAGCATTCGTTTGTGTGGGATGCTCTACCAGGTTCATTCCTAGATAATGCACTCAAAGATCACTAAGCATAGAGTGTGAAAACTGAGTTTCCTTGAGAGCTGCTTGGAAGCCTGATGGTGTGTGAAGTTAGTGAGCCAAATGGAGTTGTTCTCCCACAAGAACCACTCGGCTGATCCTTCTTCAATATGCCCTTCACCAACATGCAGTGTTTCCTTGATTGAATTAGCTCTCACACCAATATTTGCGTCTAGAGCCTTTGCATTGAGGGCTATCTGAAAACGGCTGTGGCGCTGAAGTTGCCTGTGAATGTGGAGTTGGTGGCATGTGAAACCCGCATGTGGAGCATTCGTTTGTGTGGGATGCTCTACCAGGTTCATTCAGTCCTAGCCATTCAAAGGGCACTAAGCATAGAGTGTGAAAACTGAGTTTCCTTGAGAGCTGCTTGGAAGCCTGATGGTGTGTGAAGTTAGTGAGCCAAATGGAGTTGTTCTCCCACAAGAACCACTCGGCTGATCCTTCTTCAATATGCCCTTCACCAACATGCAGTTTTTCCTTGACTGAATTAGCTCTCACACCAATATTTGCGTCTAGAGCATTTGCATTGAGGGCTATCTGAAAACGGCTGTGGCGCTGAAGTTGCCTGTGAATGTGGAGTTGGTGGCATGTGAAACCCGCATGTGGAGCATTCGTTTGTGTGGGATGCTCTACCAGGTTCATTCCTAGATAATGCATTCAATGGGCACTAAACATAGAGTGTGAAAACTGAGTTTCCTTGAGAGCTGCTTGGAAGCCTGATGGTGTGTGAAGTTAGTGAGCCAAATGGAGTTGTTCTCCCACAAGAACCACTCGGCTGATCCTTCTTCAATATGCCCTTCACCAACATGCAGTGTTTCCTTGATTGAATTAGCTCTCACACCAATATTTGCGTCTAGAGCCTTTGCATTGAGGGCTATCTGAAAACGGCTGTGGCGCTGAAGTTGCCTGTGAATGTGGAGTTGGTGGCATGTGAAACCCGCAAGTGGAGCATTCGTTTATGTGGGATGCTGACCAAGCTTCATTTCAGTCCTAGGCACACAAAGGGCACTAAGCATAGAGTGTAAAAACTGAGTTTCCTTGAGAGCTGCTTGGAAGCCTGATGGTGTGTGAAGTTAGTGAGCCAAATGGAGTTGTTCTCCCACAAGAACCACTTGGCTGATCCTTCTTCAATATGCCCTTCACCAACATGCAGTTTTTCCTTGATTGAATTAGCTGTCACACCAATATTTGCGTCTAGAGCATTTGCATTGAGGGCTATCTGAAAACGGCTGTGGCGCTGAAGTTGCCTGTGAATGTGGAGTTGTTGGCATGTGAAACCCGCATGTGGAGCATTCGTTTGTGTGGGATGCTGACCAAGCTTCATTTCAGTCCTAGGCACATAAAGAGCACTAAGCATAGAGTGTGAAAACTGAGTTTCCTTGAGGAGCTGCTTGGAAGCCTGATGGTGTGTGAAGTTAGTGAGCCAAATGGAGTTGTTCTCCCACAAGAACCACTCGGCTGATCCTTCTTCAATATGCCCTTCACCAACATGCAGTGTTTCCTTGATTGAATTAGCTCTCACACCAATATTTGCGTCTAGAGCCTTTGCATTGAGGGCTATCTGAAAACGGCTGTGGCGCTGAAGTTGCCTGTGAATGAGGAGTTGGTGGCATGTGAAACCCGCATGTGGAGCATTCGTTTGTGTGGGATGCTCTACCAGGTTCATTCCTAGATAATGCATTCAATGGGCACTAAACATAGAGTGTGAAAACTGAGTTTCCTTGAGAGCTGCTTGGAAGCCTGATGGTGTGTGAAGTTAGTGAGCCAAATGGAGCTGTTCTCCCACAAGAACCACTCGGCTGATCCTTCTTCAATATGCCCTTCACCAACATGCAGTGTTTCCTTGATTGAATTAGCTCTCACACCAATATTTGCGTCTAGAGCCTTTGCATTGAGGGCTATCTGAAAACGGCTGTGGCGCTGAAGTTGCCTGTGAATGTGGAGTTGGTGGCATGTGAAACCCGCATGTGGAGCATTCGTTTGTGTGGGATGCTCTACCAGGTTCATTCCTAGATAATGCATTCAATGGGCACTAAACATAGAGTGTGAAAACTGAGTTTCCTTGAGAGCTGCTTGGAAGCCTGATGGTGTGTGAAGTTAGTGAGCCAAATGGAGTTGTTCTCCCACAAGAACCACTCGGCTGATCCTTCTTCAATATGCCCTTCACCAACATGCAGTGTTTCCTTGATTGAATTAGCTCTCACACCAATATTTGCGTCTAGAGCCTTTGCATTGAGGGCTATCTGAAAACGGCTGTGGCGCTGAAGTTGCCTGTGAATGTGGAGTTGGTGGCATGTGAAACCCGCAAGTGGAGCATTCGTTTATGTGGGATGCTGACCAAGCTTCATTTCAGTCCTAGGCACACAAAGGGCACTAAGCATAGAGTGTAAAAACTGAGTTTCCTTGAGAGCTGCTTGGAAGCCTGATGGTGTGTGAAGTTAGTGAGCCAAATGGAGTTGTTCTCCCACAAGAACCACTTGGCTGATCCTTCTTCAATATGCCCTTCACCAACATGCAGTTTTTCCTTGATTGAATTAGCTCTCACACCAATATTTGCGTCTAGAGCATTTGCATTGAGGGCTATCTGAAAACGGCTGTGGCGCTGAAGTTGCCTGTGAATGTGGAGTTGGTGGCATGTGAAACCCGCATGTGGAGCATTCGTTTGTGTGGGATGCTCTACCAGGTTCATTCCTAGATAATGCACTCAAAGGGCACTAAACATAGAGTGTGAAAACTGAGTTTCCTTGAGAGCTGCTTGGAAGCCTGATGGTGTGTGAAGTTAGTGAGCCAAATGGAGTTGTTCTCCCACAAGAACCACTCGGCTGATCCTTCTTCAATATGCCCTTCACCAACATGCAGTGTTTCCTTGATTGAATTAGCTCTCACACCAATATTTGCGTCTAGAGCCTTTGCATTGAGGGCTATCTGAAAACGGCTGTGGCACTGAAGTTGCCTGTGAATGTGGAGTTGGTGGCATGTGAAACCCGCATGTGGAGCATTCGTTTGTGTGGGATGCTCTACCAGGTTCATTCCTAGATAATGCATTCAATGGGCACTAAACATAGAGTGTGAAAACTGAGTTTCCTTGAGAGCTGCTTGGAAGCCTGATGGTGTGTGAAGTTAGTGAGCCAAATGGAGCTGTTCTCCCACAAGAACCACTCGGCTGATCCTTCTTCAATATGCCCTTCACCAACATGCAGTGTTTCCTTGATTGAATTAGCTCTCACACCAATATTGGCGTCTAGAGCCTTTGCATTGAGGGCTACCTGAATACGGCTGTGGCGCTGAAGTTGCCTGTGAATGTGGAGTTGGTGGCATGTGAAACCTGCATGTGGAGCATTCGTTTGTGTGGGATGCTCTACCAGGTTCATTTCAGTCCTAGCCATACAAAAGGCACTAAGCATAGAGTGTGAAAACTGAGTTTCCTTGAGAGCTGCTTGGAAGCCTGATGGTGTGTGAAGTTAGTGAGCCAAATGGAGTTGTTCTCCCACAAGAACCACTCTGCTGATCCTTCTTCAATATGCCCTTCACCAACATGCAGTGTTTCCTTGATTGAATTAGCTCTCACACCAATATTTGCGTCTAGAGCCTTTGCATTGAGGGCTATCTGAAAACGGCTGTGGCGCTGAAGCTGCCTGTGAATGTGGAGTTGGTGGCATGTGAAACCCGCATGTGGAGCATTCGTTTGCGTGGGATGCTCTACCAGGTTCATTCCTAGATAATGCACTCAAAGGGCACGAAGCATAGAGTGTGAAAACTGAGTTTCCTTGAGAGCTGCTTGGAAGCCTGATGGTGTGTGAAGTTAGTGAGCCAAATGGAGTTGTTCTCCCACAAGAACCACTCGGCTGATCCTTCTTCAATATGCCCTTCACCAACATGCAGTTTTTCCTTGACTGAATTAGCTCTCACACCAATATTTGCGTCTAGAGCATTTGCATTGAGGGCTATCTGAAAACGGCTGTGGCGCTGAAGTTGCCTGTGAATGTGGAGTTGGCGGCATGTGAAACCCGCATGTGGAGCATTCGTTTATGTGGGATGCTGACCAAGCTTCATTTCAGTCCTAGGCACTCAAAGGGCACTAAGCATAGATTGTAAAAACTGAGTTTCCTTGATGAGCTGCTTGGAAGCCTGATGGTGTGTGAAGTTAGTGAGCCAAATGGAGTTGTTCTCCCACAAGAACCACTTGGCTGATCCTTCTTCAATATGCCCTTCACCAACATGCAGTTTTTCCTTGATTGAATTAGCTCTCACACAAATATTTGCGTCTAGAGCCTTTGCATTGAGGGCTATCTGAAAACGGCTGTGGCGCTGAAGTTGCCTGTGAATGTGGAGTTGTTGCATGTGAAACCCGCATGTGGAGCATTCGTTTGTGTGGGATGCTGACCAAGCTTCATTTCAGTCCTAGGCACATAAAGAGCACTAAGCATAGAGTGTGAAAACTTGAGTTTCCTTGAGGAGCTGCTTGGAAGCCTGATGGTGTGTGAAGTTAGTGAGCCAAATGGAGTTGTTCTCCCACAAGAACCACTCGGCTGATCCTTCTTCAATATGCCCTTCACCAACATGCAGTGTTTCCTTGATTGAATTAGCTCTCACACCAATATTTGCGTCTAGAGCCTTTGCATTGAGGGCTATCTGAAAACGGCTGTGGCGCTGAAGTTGCCTGTGAATGTGGAGTTGTTGGCATGTGAAACCCGCATGTGGAGCATTCGTTTGTGTGGTATGCTCTACCAGGTTCACTCCTAGATAATGCATTCAATGGGCACTAAACATAGAGTGTGAAAACTGAGTTTCCTTGAGAGCTGCTTGGAAGCCTGATGGTGTGTGAAGTTAGTGAGCCAAATGGAGTTGTTCTCCACAAGAACCACTCGGCTGATCCTTCTTCAATATGCCCTTCACCAACATGCAGTGTTTCCTTGATTGAATTAGCTCTCACACCAATATTTGCGTCTAGAGCCTTTGCATTGAGGGCTATCTGAAAACGGCTGTGGCGCTGAAGTTGCCTGTCAATGTGGAGTTGGTGGCATGTGAAAGCCGCATGTGGAGCATTCGTTTGTGTGGGATGCTCTACCAGGTTCATTCCTAGATAATGCATTCAATGGGCACTAAGCATAGAGTGTGAAAACTGAGTTTCCTTGAGAGCTGCTTGGAAGCCTGATGGTGTGTGAAGTTAGTGAGCCAAATGGAGTTGTTCTCCCACAAGAACCACTCGGCTGATCCTTCTTCAATATGCCCTTCACCAACATGCAGTGTTTCCTTGATTGAATTAGCTCTCACACCAATATTTGCGTCTAGAGCCTTTGCATTGAGGGCTATCTGAAAACGGCTGTGGCGCTGAAGTTGCCTGTGAATGTGGAGTTGGTGGCATGTGAAACCCGCAAGTGGAGCATTCATTTGTGTGGGATGCTCTACCAGGTTCATTCCTAGATAATGCACTCAAAGATCACTAAGCATAGAGTGTGAAAACTGAGTTTCCTTGAGAGCTGCTTGGAAGCCTGATGGTGTGTGAAGTTAGTGAGCCAAATGGAGTTGTTCTCCCACAAGAACCACTCGGCTGATCCTTCTTCAATATGCCCTTCACCAACATGCAGTGTTTCCTTGATTGAATTAGCTCTCACACCAATATTTGCGTCTAGAGCCTTTGCATTGAGGGCTATCTGAAAACGGCTGTGGCGCTGAAGTTGCCTGTGAATGTGGAGTTGGTGGCATGTGAAACCCGCATGTGGAGCATTCGTTTTTGTGGGATGCTCTACCAGGTTCATTCCTAGATAATGCATTCAATGGGCACTAAACATAGAGTGTGAAAACTGAGTTTCCTTGAGAGCTGCTTGGAAGCCTGATGGTGTGTGAAGTTAGTGAGCCAAATGGAGTTGTTCTCCCACAAGAACCACTCGGCTGATCCTTCTTCAATATGCCCTTCACCAACATGCAGTGTTTCCTTGATTGAATTAGCTCTCACACCAATATTTGCGTCTAGAGCCTTTGCATTGAGGGCTATCTGAAAACGGCTGTGGCGCTGAAGTTGCCTGTGAATGTGGAGTTGGTGGCATGTGAAACCCGCATGTGGAGCATTCGTTTGTGTGGGATGCTCTACCAGGTTCATTCCTAGATAATGCACTCAAAGATCACTAAGCATAGAGTGTGAAAACTGAGTTTCCTTGAGAGCTGCTTGGAAGCCTGATGGTGTGTGAAGTTAGTGAGCCAAATGGAGTTGTTCTCCCACAAGAACCACTCGGCTGATCCTTCTTCAATATGCCCTTCACCAACATGCAGTGTTTCCTTGATTGAATTAGCTCTCACACCAATATTTGCGTCTAGAGCCTTTGCATTGAGGGCTATCTGAAAACGGCTGTGGCGCTGAAGTTGCCTGTCAATGTGGAGTTGGTGGCATGTGAAAGCCGCATGTGGAGCATTCGTTTGTGTGGGATGCTCTACCAGGTTCATTCCTAGATAATGCATTCAATGGGCACTAAGCATAGAGTGTGAAAACTGAGTTTCCTTGAGAGCTGCTTGGAAGCCTGATGGTGTGTGAAGTTAGTGAGCCAAATGGAGTTGTTCTCCCACAAGAACCACTCGGCTGATCCTTCTTCAATATGCCCTTCACCAACATGCAGTGTTTCCTTGATTGAATTAGCTCTCACACCAATATTTGCGTCTAGAGCCTTTGCATTGAGGGCTATCTGAAAACGGCTGTGGCGCTGAAGTTGCCTGTGAATGTGGAGTTGGTGGCATGTGAAACCCGCAAGTGGAGCATTCATTTGTGTGGGATGCTCTACCAGGTTCATTCCTAGATAATGCACTCAAAGATCACTAAGCATAGAGTGTGAAAACTGAGTTTCCTTGAGAGCTGCTTGGAAGCCTGATGGTGTCGAGTGAGTGAGTGTGAGCCAAATGGAGTTGTTCTCCACAAGAACCACTCGGCTGATCCTTCTTCAATATGCCCTTCACCAACATGCAGTGTTTCCTTGATTGAATTAGCTCTCACACCAATATTTGCGTCTAGAGCCTTTGCATTGAGGGCTATCTGAAAACGGCTGTGGCGCTGAAGTTGCCTGTCAATGTGGAGTTGGTGGCATGTGAAACCCGCAAGTGGAGCATTCGTTTATGTGGGGATGCTGACCAAGCTTCATTTCAGTCCTAGGCACTCAAGGACGACTAAGCATAGAGTGTGAAAACTGAGTTTCCTTGATTAGCTGCTTGGAAGCCTGATGGTGTGTGAAGTTAGTGAGCAAGAACCACTCGGCTGATCCTTCTTCAATATGCCTTCACCAACATGCAGTGTTTCCTTGATTGAATTAGCTCTCACACCAATATTTGCGTCTAGAGCCTTTGCATTGAGGGCTATCTGGAAAACGGCTGTGGCGCTGAAGTTGCCTGTGAATGTGGAGTTGGTGGCATGTGAAACCCCGCATGTGGAGCATTCGTTGTGTGGGATGCTCTACCAGGTTCATTCCTAGATAATGCACTCAATGGGCACTAAGCATAGAGTGTGAAAACTGAGTTTCCTTGAGAGCTGCTTGGAAGCCTGATGGTGTGGAAGTTAGTGAGCCCCAAATGGAGTTGTTCTCCCACAAGAACCACTCGGCTGATCCTTCTTCAATATGCCCTTCACCAACATGCAGTGTTTCCTTGATTGAATTAGCTCTCACACCATATTTGCGTCTAGAGCCTTTGCATTGAGGGCTATCTGAAAAACGGCTGTGGCGCTGAAGTTGCCTGTGAATGTGGAGTTGGTGGCATGTGAAACCCGCAAGTGGAGCATTCGTTTATGTGGATGCTGACCAAGCTTCATTTCAGTCCTAGGCACACAAAGGGCACTAAGCATAGAGTGTAAAAACTGAGTTTCCTTGAGAGCTGCTTGGAAGCCTGATGGTGTGTGAAGTTAGTGAGCCAAATGGAGTTGTTCTCCCACAAGAACCACTTGGCTGATCCTTCTTCATATGCCCTTCACCAACATGCAGTTTTTCCTTATTGAATTAGCTCTCACACCAATATTTGCGTCTAGAGCATTTGCATTGGAGGGCTATCTGAAAACGGCTGTGGCGCTGAGTTGCCTGTGAATGTGGAGTTGTTGGCATGTGAAACCCGCATGTGGAGCATTCGTTTTGTGTGGGATGCTGACCAAGCTTCATTTCAGTCCTAGGCACATAAAGAGCACTAAGCATAGAGTGTGAAAACTGAGTTTCCTTGAGGAGCTGCTTGGAAGCCTGATGGTGTGTGAAGTTAGTGAGCCAAATGGAGTTGTTCTCCCACAAGAACCACTCGGTCTGATCCTTCTTCAATATGCCCTTCACCAACATGCAGTGTTTCCTTGATTGAATTAGCTCTCACACCAATATTTGCGTCTAGAGCCTTTGCATTGAGGGGCTATCTGAAAACGGCTGTGGCGCTGAAGTTGCCTGTGAATGAGGAGTTGGTGGCATGTGAAACCCGCCATGTGGAGGCATTCGTTTGTGTGGGATGCTCTACCAGGTTCATTCCTAGATAAATGCATTCAATGGGCACTAAACATAGAGTGTGAAAACTGAGTTTCCTTGAGAGCTGCTTGGAAGCCTGATGGTGTGTGAAGTTAGTGAGCCAAATGGAGTTGTTCTCCCACAAGAACCACTCGGCTGATCCTTCTGCAATATGCCCCTTCACCAACATGCAGTGTTTCCTTTGATTGATTAGCTCTCACACCAATATTGGCGTCTAGAGCCTTTGCATTGAGGGCTATCTGAAAATCGGCTGTGGCGCTGAAGTTGCCTGTCAATGTGGAGTTGGTGGCATGTGAAACCCGCAAGTGGAGCATTCGTTTATGTGGGATGCTGACCAAGCTTCATTTCAGTCCTAGACACTCAAAGGACACTAAGCATAGAGTGTGAAAACTGAGTTTCTTGATTAGCTGCTTGGAAGCCTGATGGTGTGTGAAGTTAGTGAGCCAAATGGAGTTGTTCTCCCACAAGAAACCACTCGGCTGATCCTTCTTCAATATGCCCTTCACCAACATGCAGTGTTTGCCTTGATTGAATTAGCTCTCCACAACCAATATTGCGTCTAGAGCCTTTGCATTGAGGGCTATCTGGAAAACGGCTGTGGCGCTGAAGTTGCGCTGTGAATGTGGAGTTGTTGGCATGTGAAACCCGCATGTGGAGCATTCGTTTGTGTGGGATGCTCTACCAGGTTCATTCCTAGATAATGCATTTCAATGGGCACTAACATAGAGTGTGAAAACTGAGTTTCCTTGAGAGCTGCTTGGAAGCCTGATGGTGTGTGAAGTTAGAGTGAGCCAAATGGAGTTGTTCCTCCCACTTAGAACCATTCGGGCTGATCCTTCTTCAATATGCCCTTCACCAACATGCAGTGTTTCCTTGATGAATTCAGCTCTCACACCAAATATTTGCGTCTAGAGCCTTTTGCATGAGGGCTATCTGAAAACGGCCCTGTGGCGCTGAAGTTGCCTGTCAATGTGGAGTTGGTGGCATGTGAAACCCGCATGTGGAGCATTTCGTTTGTGGTGGGATGCTCTAACCAGGTTCATTCCTAGATAATGCATTCAATGGGCACTAAACATAGAGTGTGAAAACTGAGTTTCCTTGAGAGCTGCTTTGGAAGCCTGATGGTGTGTGAAGTTAGTGAGCCAAATGGAGTTGTTCTCCCAAAAGACCACTCGGCTGATCCTTCTTCAATATGCCCTTCACCAACATGCAGTGTTTCCTTGATTGAATTAGCTCTCACACCAATATTTGCGTCTAGAGCCTTTGCCATTGAGGGCTATCTGAAAACGGCTGTGGCGCTTGAAGTTGCCTGTGAATGTGGAGTTGGTGGCATGTGAAACCCGCAAGTGGAGCATTCGTTTATGTGGGATGCTGACCAAGCTTCATTTCAGTCCTAGGCACACAAAGGGCACTAAGCATAGAGTGTAAAAACTGAGTTTCCTTGAGAGCTGCTTGGAAGCCTGATGGTGTGTGAAGTTAGTGAGCCAAATGGAGTTGTTCTCCCACAAGAACCACTTGGCTGATCCTTCTTCAATATGGCCCTTCACCAACATGCAGTTTTTCCTTGATTGAATTAGCTCTCACACCAATATTTGCGTCTAGAGCATTTGCATTGAGGGCTATCTGAAAACGGCTGTGGCGCTGAAGTTGCCTGTGAATGTGGAGTTGTTGGCATGTGAAACCCGCATGTGGAGCATTCGTTTGTGTGGATGCTGACCAAGCTTCATTTCAGTCCTAGGCCACATAAGAGCACTAAGCATAGAGTGTGAAAACTGAGTTTCCTTGAGGAGCTGCTTGGAAGCCTGATGGTGTGTGAAGTTAGTGAGCCAAATGGAGTTGTTCTCCCCACAAGAACCACTCGGCTGATCCTTCTTCAATATGCCCTTCACCAACATGCAGTGTTTCCTTGATTGAATTAGCTCTCACACCAATAATTTGCGTCTAGAGCCTTTGCATTGAGGGGCTATCTGAAAACGGCTGTGGCGCTGAACTTGCCTGTGAATGTGGAGTTGGGTGGCATGTGAAACCCGCATGTGGAGCATTCGTTTGTGTGGGATGCTCTACCAGGTTCATTCCTAGATAATGCATTCAATGGGCACTAAACATAGAGTGTGAAAACTGAGTTTCCTTGAGAGCTGCTTGGAAGCCTGATGGTGTGTGAAGTTAGTGAGCCAAATGGAGTTGTTCTCCCACAAGAACCACTCGGCTGATCCTTCTTCAATATGCCCTTCACCAACATGCAGTGTTTCCTTGATTGAATTAGCTCTCACACCAATATTTGCGTCTAGAGCCTTTGCATTGAGGGCTATCTGAAAACGGCTGTGGCGCTGAAGTTGCCTGTGAATGTGGAGTTGGTGGCATGTGAAACCCGCATGTGGAGCATTCGTTTGTGTGGGATGCTCTACCAGGTTCATTCCTAGATAATGCACTCAAAGGGCACTAAATATAGAGTGTGAAAACTGAGTTTCCTTGAGAGCTGCTTGGAAGCCTGATGGTGTGTGAAGTTAGTGAGCCAAATGGAGTTGTTCTCCCACAAGAACCACTCGGCTGATCCTTCTTCAATATGCCCTTCACCAACATGCAGTGTTTCCTTGATTGAATTAGCTCTCACACCAATATTTGTGTCTAGAGCCTTTGCATTGAGGGCTATCTGAAAACGGCTGTGGCGCTGAAGTTGCCTGTGAATGTGGAGTTGGTGGCATGTGAAACCCGCATGTGGAGCATTCGTTTGTGTGGGATGCTCTACCAGGTTCATTCCTAGATAATGCACTCAAAGATCACTAAGCATAGAGTGTGAAAACTGAGTTTCCTTGAGAGCTGCTTGGAAGCCTGATGGTGTGTGAAGTTAGTGAGCCAAATGGAGTTGTTCTCCCACAAGAACCACTCGGCTGATCCTTCTTCAATATGCCCTTCACCAACATGCAGTGTTTCCTTGATTGAATTAGCTCTCACACCAATATTTGCGTCTAGAGCCTTTGCATTGAGGGCTATCTGAAAACGGCTGTGGCGCTGAAGTTGCCTGTGAATGTGGAGTTGGTGGCATGTGAAACCCGCATGTGGAGCATTCGTTTGTGTGGGATGCTCTACCAGGTTCATTCCTAGATAATGCATTCAATGGGCACTAAGCATAGAGTGTGAAAACTGAGTTTCCTTGAGAGCTGCTTGGAAGCCTGATGGTGTGTGAAGTTAGTGAGCCAAATGGAGTTGTTCTCCCACAAGAACCACTCGGCTGATCCTTCTTCAATATGCCCTTCACCAACATGCAGTGTTTCCTTGATTGAATTAGCTCTCACACCAATATTTGCGTCTAGAGCCTTTGCATTGAGGGCTATCTGAAAACGGCTGTGGCGCTGAAGTTGCCTGTCAATGTGGAGTTGGTGGCATGTGAAACCGGCATGTGGAGCATTCGTTTGTGTGGGATGCTCTACCAGGTTCATTTCAGTCCTAGCCATACAAAGGGCACTAAGCATAGAGTGTGAAAACTGAGTTTCCTTGAGAGCTGCTTGGAAGCCTGATGGTGTGTGAAGTTAGTGAGCCAAATGGAGTTGTTCTCCCACAAGAACCACTCGGCTGATCCTTCTTCAATATGCCCTTCACCAACATGCAGTGTTTCCTTGATTGAATTAGCTCTCACACCAATATTTGCATCTAGAGCCTTTGTATTGAGGGCTATCTGAATACGGCTGTGGCGCTGAAGTTGCCTGTGAATGTGGAGTTGGTGGCATGTGAAACCCGCATGTGGAGCATTCGTTCGTGTGGGATGCTCTACCAGGTTCATTCCTAGATAATGCACTCAAAGGGCACTAAGCATAGAGTGTGAAAACTGAGTTTCCTTGAGAGCTGCTTGGAAGCCTGATGGTGTGTGAAGTTAGTGAGCCAAATGGAATTGTTCTCCCACAAGAACCACTCGGCTGATCCTTCTTCAATATGCCCTTCACCAACATGCAGTGTTTCCTTGATTGAATTAGCTCTCACACCAATATTTGCGTCTAGAGCCTTTGCATTGAGGGCTATCTGAAAATGGCTGTGGCGCTGAAGTTGCCTGTGAATGTGGAGTTGTTGGCATGTGAAACCCGCATGTGGAGCATTCGTTTGTGTGGGATGCTCTACCAGGTTCATTCCTAGATAATGCACTCAAAGGGCACTAAACATAGAGTGTGAAAACTGAGTTTCCTTGAGAGCTGCTTGGAAGCCTGATGGTGTGTGAAGTTAGTGAGCCAAATGGAGTTGTTCTCCCACAAGAACCACTCGGCTGATCCTTCTTCAATATGCCCTTCACCAACATGCAGTTTTTCCTTGATTGAATTAGCTCTCACACCAACATTTGCGTCTAGAGCCTTTGCATTGAGGGCTATCTGAAAACGGCTGTGGCGCTGAAGTTGCCTGTGAATGTGGAGTTGGTGGCATGTGAAACCCGCATGTGGAGCATTCGTTTGTGTGGGATGCTGACCAAGCTTCATTTCAGTCATAGGCACACAAAGAGCACTAAACATAGAGTGTGAAAACTGAGTTTCCTTGAGGAGCTGCTTGGAAGCCTGATGGTGTGTGAAGTTAGTGAGCCTAATGGAGTTGTTCTCCCACAAGAACCACTCGGCTGATCCTTCTTCAATATGCCCTTCACCAACATGCAGTGTTTCCTTGATTGAATTAGCTCTCACACCAATATTTGCGTCTAGAGCCTTTGCATTGAGGGCTATCTGAAAACGGCTGTGGCGCTGAAGTTGCCTGTGAATGTGGAGTTGGTGGCATGTGAAACCCGCATGTGGAGCATTCGTTTGTGTGGGATGCTCTACCAGGTTCATTCCTAGATAATGCATTCAATGGGCACTAAACATAGAGTGAAAACTGAGTTTCCTTGAGAGCTGCTTGGAAGCCTGATGGTGTGTGAAGTTAGTGAGCCAAATGGAGTTGTTCTCCCACAAGAACCACTCGGCTGATCCTTCTTCAATATGCCCTTCACCAACATGCAGTGTTTCCTTGATTGAATTAGCTCTCACACCAATATTTGCGTCTAGAGCCTTTGCATTGAGGGCTATCTGAAAACGGCTGTGGCGCTGAAGTTGCCTGTGAATGTGGAGTTGGTGGCATGTGAAACCCGCATGTGGAGCATTCGTTTGCGTGGGATGCTCTACCAGGTTCATTCCTAGATAATGCACTCAAAGGGCACTAAGCATAGAGTGTGAAAACTGAGTTTCCTTGAGAGCTGCTTGGAAGCCTGATGGTGTGTGAAGTTAGTGAGCCAAATGGAGTTGTTCTCCCACAAGAACCACTCGGCTGATCCTTCTTCAATATGCCCTTCACCAACATGCAGTGTTTCCTTGATTGAATTAGCTCTCACACCAATATTTGCGTCTAGAGCCTTTGCCTTGAGGGCTATCTGAAAACGGCTGTGGCGCTGAAGTTGCCTGTGAATGTGGAGTTGGTGGCATGTGAAACCGGCATGTGGAGCATTCGTTTGCGTGGGATGCTCTACCAGGTTCATTCCTAGATAATGCACTCAAAGGGCACTAAGCATAGAGTGTGAAAACTGAGTTTCCTTGAGAGCTGCTTGGAAGCCTGATGGTGTGTGAAGTTAGTGAGCCAAATGGAGTTGTTCTCCCACAAGAACCACTCGGCTGATCCTTCTTCAATATGCCCTTCACCAACATGCAGTGTTTCCTTGATTGAATTAGCTCTCACACCAATATTTGCGTCTAGAGCCTTTGCATTGAGGGCTATCTGAAAACGGCTGTGGCGCTGAAGTTGCCTGTGAATGTGGAGTTGGTGGCATGTGAAACCCGCATGTGGAGCATTCGTTTGTGTGGGATGCTCTACCAGGTTCATTTCAGTCCTAGCCATACAAAGGGCACTAAGCATAGAGTGTGAAAACTGAGTTTCCTTGAGAGCTGCTTGGAAGCCTGATGGTGTGTGAAGTTAGTGAGCCAAATGGAGTTGTTCTCCCACAAGAACCACTCGGCTGATCCTTCTTCAATATGCCCTTCACCAACATGCAGTGTTTCCTTGATTGAATTAGCTCTCACACCAATATTTGCGTCTAGAGCCTTTGCCTTGAGGGCTATCTGAAAACGGCTGTGGCGCTGAAGTTGCCTGTGAATGTGGAGTTGGTGGCATGTGAAACCGGCATGTGGAGCATTCGTTTGCGTGGGATGCTCTACCAGGTTCATTCCTAGATAATGCACTCAAAGGGCACTAAGCATAGAGTGTGAAAACTGAGTTTCCTTGAGAGCTGCTTGGAAGCCTGATGGTGTGTGAAGTTAGTGAGCCAAATGGAGTTGTTCTCCCACAAGAACCACTCGGCTGATCCTTCTTCAATATGCCCTTCACCAACATGCAGTGTTTCCTTGATTGAATTAGCTCTCACACCAATATTTGCGTCTAGAGCCTTTGCATTGAGGGCTATCTGAAAACGGCTGTGGCGCTGAAGTTGCCTGTGAATGTGGAGTTGGTGGCATGTGAAACCCGCATGTGGAGCATTCGTTTGTGTGGGATGCTCTACCAGGTTCATTTCAGTCCTAGCCATACAAAGGGCACTAAGCATAGAGTGTGAAAACTGAGTTTCCTTGAGAGCTGCTTGGAAGCCTGATGGTGTGTGAAGTTAGTGAGCCAAATGGAGTTGTTCTCCCACAAGAACCACTCGGCTGATCCTTCTTCAATATGCCCTTCACCAACATGCAGTGTTTCCTTGATTGAATTAGCTCTCACACCAATATTTGCGTCTAGAGCCTTTGCATTGAGGGCTATCTGAAAACGGCTGTGGCGCTGAAGTTGCCTGTGAATGTGGAGTTGGTGGCATGTGAAACCCGCATGTGGAGCATTCGTTTGTGTGGGATGCTGACCAAGCTTCATTAGAGTCCTAGGCACACACAGAGCACTAAGCATAGAGTGTGAAAACTGAGTTTCCTTGAGAGCTGCTTGGAAGCCTGATGGTGTGTGAAGTTAGTGAGCCAAATGGAGTTGTTCTCCCACAAGAACCACTCGGCTGATCCTTCTTCAATATGCCCTTCACCAACATGCAGTGTTTCCTTGATTGAATTAGCTCTCACACCAATATTTGCGTCTAGAGCCTTTGCATTGAGGGCTATCTGAAAACGGCTGTGGCGCTGAAGCTGCCTGTGAATGTGGAGTTGGTGTCATGTGAAACCCGCATGTGGAGCATTCGTTTGTGTGGGATGCTGACCAAGCTTCCTTTCAATCCTAGCCATACAAAGGGCACTAAGCATAGAGTGTGAAAACTGAGTTTCCTTGAGAGCTGCTTGGAAGCCTGATGGTGTGTGAAGTTAGTGAGCCAAATGGAGTTGTTCTCCCACAAGAACCACTTGGCTGATCCTTCTTCAATATGCCCTTCACCAACATGCAGTTTTTCCTTGATTGAATTAGCTCTCACACCAATATTTGCGTCTAGAGCATTTGCATTGAGGGCTATCTGAAAACGGCTGTGGCGCTGAAGTTGCCTGTGAATGTGGAGTTGGTGGCATGTGAAACCCGCATGTGGAGCATTCGTTTGTGTGGGATGCTGACCAAGCTTCATTTCAGTCCTAGGCACATAAAGAGCACTAAGCATAGAGTGTGAAAACTGAGTTTCCTTGAGGAGCTGCTTGGAAGCCTGATGGTGTGTGAAGTTAGTGAGCCAAATGGAGTTGTTCTCCCACAAGAACCACTCGGCTGATCCTTCTTCAATATGCCCTTCACCAACATGCAGTGTTTCCTTGATTGAATTAGCTCTCACACCAATATTTGGGTCTAGAGCCTTTGCATTGAGGGCTATCTGAAAACGGCTGTGGCGCTGAAGTTGCCTGTGAATGTGGAGTTGGTGGCATGTGAAACCCGCATGTGGAGCATTCGTTTGTGTGGGATGCTCTACCAGGTTCATTCCTAGATAATGCATTCAATGGGCACTAAACATAGAGTGTGAAAACTGAGTTTCCTTGAGAGCTGCTTGGAAGCCTGATGGTGTGTGAAGTTAGTGAGCCAAATGGAGTTGTTCTCCCACAAGAACCACTCGGCTGATCCTTCTTCAATATGCCCTTCACCAACATGAAGTGCTTCCTTGATTGAATTAGCTCTCACACCAATATTTGCGTCTAGAGCCTTTGCATTGAGGGCTATCTGAAAACGGCTGTGGCGCTGAAGTTGCCTGTCAATGTGGAGTTGGTGGCATGTGAAACCCGCATGTGGAGCATTCGTTTGTGTGGGATGCTCTACCAGGTTCATTCCTAGATAATGCACTCAAAGAGCACTAAGCATAGAGTGTGAAAACTGAGTTTCCTTGAGAGCTGCTTGGAAGCCTGATGGTGTGTGAAGTTAGTGAGCCAAATGGAGTTGTTCTCCCACAAGAACCACTCGGCTGATCCTTCTTCAATATGCCCTTCACCAACATGCAGTGTTTCCTTGATTGAATTAGCTCTCACACCAATATTTGCGTCTAGAGCCTTTGCATTGAGGGCTATCTGAAAACGGCTGTGGCGCTGAAGTTGCCTGTCAATGTGGAGTTGGTGGCATGTGAAACCCGCATGTGGAGCATTCGTTTGTGTGGGATGCTCTACCAGGTTCATTCCTAGATAATGCATTCAATGGGCACTAAACATAGAGTGTGAAAACTGAGTTTCCTTGAGAGCTGCTTGGAAGCCTGATGGTGTGTGAAGTTAGTGAGCCAAATGGAGTTGTTCTCCCACAAGAACCACTCGGCTGATCCTTCTTCAATATGCCCTTCACCAACATGCAGTGTTTCCTTGATTGAATTAGCTCTCACACCAATATTTGCGTCTAGAGCCTTTGCATTGAGGGCTATCTGAAAACGGCTGTGGCGCTGAAGTTGCCTGTGAATGTGGAGTTGTTGGCATGTGAAACCCGCATGTGGAGCATTTGTTTGTGTGGGATGCTCTACCAGGTTCATTCCTAGATAATGCACTCAAAGGGCACTAAGCATAGAGTGTGAAAACTGAGTTTCCTTGAGAGCTGCTTGGAAGCCTGATGGTGTGTGAAGTTAGTGAGCCAAATGGAGTTGTTCTCCCACAAGAACCACTCGGCTGATCCTTCTTCAATATGCCCTTCACCAACATGAAGTGCTTCCTTGATTGAATTAGCTCTCACACCAATATTTGCGTCTAGAGCCTTTGCATTGAGGGCTATCTGAAAACGGCTGTGGCGCTGAAGTTGCCTGTGAATGTGGAGTTGGTGGCATGTGAAACCCGCATGTGGAGCATTCGTTTGCGTGGGATGCTCTACCAGGTTCATTCCTAGATAATGCACTCAAAGATCACTAAGCATAGAGTGTGAAAACTGAGTTTCCTTGAGAGCTGCTTGGAAGCCTGATGGTGTGTGAAGTTAGTGAGCCAAATGGAGTTGTTCTCCCACAAGAACCACTCGGCTGATCCTTCTTCAATATGCCCTTCACCAACATGAAGTGCTTCCTTGATTGAATTAGCTCTCACACCAATATTTGCGTCTAGAGCCTTTGCATTGAGGGCTATCTGAAAACGGCTGTGGCGCTGAAGTTGCCTGTGAATGTGGAGTTGGTGGCATGTGAAACCCGCATGTGGAGCATTCGTTTGCGTGGGATGCTCTACCAGGTTCACTCCTAGATAATGCACTCAAAGGGCACTAAGCATAGAGTGTGAAAACTGAGTTTCCTTGAGAGATGCTTGGAAGCCTGATGGTGTGTGAAGTTAGTGAGCCAAATGGAGTTGTTCTCCCACAAGAACCACTCGGCTGATCCTTCTTCAATATGCTCTTCACCAACATGCAGTGTTTCCTTGATTGAATTAGCTCTCACACCAATATTTGCGTCTAGAGCCTTTGCATTGAGGGCTATCTGAAAACGGCTGTGGCGCTGAAGTTGCCTGTATATGTGGAGTTGGTGGCATGTGAAACCCGCATGTGGAGCATTCGTTTGTGTGGGATGCTCTACCAGGTTCATTCCTAGATAATGCACTCAAAGGGCACTAAGCATAGAGTGTGAAAACTGAGTTTCCTTGAGGAGCTGCTTGGAAGCCTGATGGTGTGTGAAGTTAGTGAGCCAAATGGAGTTGTTCTCCCACAAGAACCACTCGGCTGATCCTTCTTCAATATGCCCTTCACCAACATGCAGTGTTTCCTTGATTGAATTAGCTCTCACTCCAATATTTGCGTCTAGAGCCTTTGCATTGAGGTCTATCTGAAAACGGCTGTGGCACTGAAGTTGCCTGTGAATGTGGAGTTGGTGGCATGTGAAACCCGCATGTGGAGCATTCGTTTGCGTGGGATGCTCTACCAGGTTCATTCCTAGATAATGAACTCAAAGGGCACTAAGCATAGAGTGTGAAAACTGAGTTTCCTTGAGAGCTGCTTGGAAGCCTGATGGTGTGTGAAGTTAGTGAGCCAAATGGAGTTGTTCTCCCACAAGAACCACTCGGCTGATCCTTCTTCAATATGCCCTTCACCAACATGCAGTGTTTCCTTGATTGAATTAGCTCTCACACCAATATTTGCGTCTAGAGCATTTGCATTGAGGGCTATCTGAAAACGGCTGTGGCGCTGAAGTTGCCTGTGAATGTGGAGTTGTTGGCATGTGAAACCCGCATGTGGAGCATTCGTTTGTATGGGATGCTGACCAAGCTTCATTTCAGTCCTAGGCATACAAAGGGCACTAAGCATAGAGTGTGAAAACTGAGTTTCCTTGAGGAGCTGCTTGGAAGCCTGATGGTGTGTGAAGTTAGTGAGCCAAATGGAGTTGTTCTCCCACAAGAACCACTCGGCTGATCCTTCTTCAATATGCCCTTCACCAACATGCAGTGTTTCCTTGATTGAATTAGCTCTCACACCAATATTTGCGTCTAGAGCCTTTGCATTGAGGGCTATCTGAAAACGGCTGTGGCGCTGAAGTTGCCTGTGAATGTGGAGTTGGTGGCATGTGAAACCCGCATGTGGAGCATTCGTTTGTGTGGGATGCTCTACCAGGTTCATTCCTAGATAATGCATTCAATGGGCACTAAACATAGAGTGTGAAAACTGAGTTTCCTTGAGAGCTGCTTGGAAGCCTGATGGTGTGTGAAGTTAGTGAGCCAAATGGAGTTGTTCTCCCACAAGAACCACTCGGCTGATCCTTCTTCAATATGCCCTTCACCAACATGCAGTGTTTCCTTGATTGAATTAGCTCTCACACCAATATTTGCGTCTAGAGCCTTTGCATTGAGGGCTATCTGAAAACGGCTGTGGCGTTGAAGTTGCCTGTGAATGTGGAGTTGGTGGCATGTGAAACCCGCATGTGGAGCATTCGTTTGTGTGGGATGCTCTACCAGGTTCATTTCAGTCCTAGTCATACAAAGGGCACTAAGCATAGAGTGTGAAAACTGAGTTTCCTTGAGAGCTGCTTGGAAGCCTGATGGTGTGTGAAGTTAGTGAGCCAAATGGAGTTGTTCTCCCACAAGAACCACTCGGCTGATCCTTCTTCAATATGCTCTTCACCAACATGCAGTGTTTCTTTGATTGAATTAGCTCTCACACCAATATTTGCGTCTAGAGCCTTTGCATTGAGGGCTATCTGAAAACGGCTGTGGCGCTGAAGTTGCCTGTGAATGTGGAGTTGGTGGCATGTGAAACCCGCATGTGGAGCATTCGTTTGCGTGGGATGCTCTACCAGGTTCATTCCTAGATAATGCACTCAAAGGGCACTAAGCATAGAGTGTGAAAACTGAGTTTCCTTGAGAGCTGCTTGGAAGCCTGATGGTGTGTGAAGTTAGTGAGCCAAATGGAGTTGTTCTCCCACAAGAACCACTCGGCTGATCCTTCTTCAATATGCCCTTCACCAACATGCAGTGTTTCCTTGATTGAATTAGCTCTCACACCAATATTGGCGTCTAGAGCCTTTGCATTGAGGGCTATCTGAAAACGGCTGTGGCGCTGAAGTTGCCTGTGAATGTGGAGTTGGTGGCATGTGAAACCCGCATGTGGAGCATTCGTTTGTGTGGGATGCTGACCAAGCTTCATTTCAGTCCTAGGCACACAAAGAGCACTAAGCATAGAGTGTGAAAACTGAGTTTCCTTGAGGAGCTGCTTGGAAGCCTGATGGTGTGTGAAGTTAGTGAGCCAAATGGAGTTGTTCTCCCACAAGAACCACTCGGCTGATCCTTCTTCAATATGCCCTTCACCAACATGCAGTGTTTCCTTGATTGAATTAGCTCTCACACCAATATTTGCGTCTAGAGCCTTTGCATTGAGGGCTATCTGAAAACGGCTGTGGCGCTGAAGTTGCCTGTGAATGTGGAGTTGGTGGCATGTGAAACCCGCATGTGGAGCATTCGTTTGTGTGGGATGCTCTACAAGGTTCTTTTCAGTCCTAGTCATACAAAGGGCACTAAGCATAGAGTGTGAAAACTGAGTTTCCTTGAGAGCTGCTTGGAAGCCTGATGGTGTGTGAAGTTAGTGAGCCAAATGGAGTTGTTCTCCCACAAGAACCACTCGGCTGATCCTTCTTCAATATGCCCTTCACCAACATGCAGTGTTTCCTTGATTGAATTAGCTCTCACACCAATATTTGCGTCTAGAGCCTTTGCATTGAGGGCTATCTGAAAACGGCTGTGGCGCTGAAGTTGCCTGTGAATGTGGAGTTGGTGGCATGTGAAACCCGCATGTGGAGCATTCGTTTGTGTGGGATGCTCTACCAGGTTCATTCCTAGATAATGCACTCAAAGGGCACTAAACATAGAGTGTGAAAACTGAGTTTCCTTGAGAGCTGCTTGGAAGCCTGATGGTGTGTGAAGTTAGTGAGCCAAATGGAGTTGTTCTCCCACAAGAACCACTCGGCTGATCCTTCTTCAATATGCCCTTCACCAACATGCAGTGTTTCCTTGATTGAATTAGCTCTCACACCAATATTGGCGTCTAGAGCCTTTGCATTGAGGGCTATCTGAATACGGCTGTGGCGCTGAAGTTGCCTGTGAATGTGGAGTTGGTGGCATGTGAAACCCGCAAGTGGAGCATTCGTTTATGTGGGATGCTGACCAAGCTTCATTTCAGTCCTAGGCACTCAAAGGGCTCTAAGCATAGAGTGTAAAAACTGAGTTTCCTTGAGAGCTGCTTGGAAGCCTGATGGTGTGTGAAGTTAGTGAGCCAAATGGAGTTGTTCTCCCACAAGAACCACTCGGCTGATCCTTCTTCAATATGCCCTTCACCAACATGCAGTGTTTCCTTGATTGAATTAGCTCTCACACCAATATTTGCGTCTAGAGCCTTTGCATTGAGGGCTATCTGAAAACGGCTGTGGTGCTGAAGTTGCCTGTGAATGTGGAGTTGGTGGCATGTGAAACCCGCATGTGGAGCATTCGTTTGTGTGGGATGCTCTACCAGGTTCATTCCTAGATAATGCACTCAAAGGGCACTAAACATAGAGTGTGAAAACTGAGTTTCCTTGAGAGCTGCTTGGAAGCCTGATGGTGTGTGAAGTTAGTGAGCCAAATGGAGTTGTTCTCCCACAAGAACCACTCGGCTGATCCTTCTTCAATATGCCCTTCACCAACATGCAGTGTTTCCTTGATTGAATTAGCTCTCACACCAATATTTGCATCTAGAACCTTTGCATTGAGGGCTATCTGAAAACGGCTGTGGCGCTGAAGTTGCCTGTGAATGTGGAGTTGGTGGCATGTGAAACCCGCATGTGGAGCATTCGTTTGTGTGGGATGCTGACCAAGCTTCATTTCAGTCCTAGGCACACAAAGAGCACTAAGCATAGAGTGTGAAAACTGAGTTTCCTTGAGAGCTGCTTGGAAGCCTGATGGTGTGTGAAGTTAGTGAGCCAAATGGAGTTGTTCTCCCACAAGAACCACTCGGCTGATCCTTCTTCAATATGCCCTTCACCAACATGCAGTGTTTCCTTGATTGAATTAGCTCTCACACCAATACTTGCGTCTAGAGCCTTTGCATTGAGGGCTATCTGAAAACGGCTGTGGCGCTGAAGTTGCCTGTGAATGTGGAGTTGGTGGCATGTGAAACCCGCATGTGGAGCATTCGTTTGTGTGGGATGCTCTACCAGGTTCATTCCTAGATAATGAACTCAAAGGGCACTAAGCATAGAGTGTGAAAACTGAGTTTCCTTGAGAGCTGCTTGGAAGCCTGATGGTGTGTGAAGTTAGTGAGCCAAATGGAATTGTTCTCCCACAAGAACCACTCGGCTGATCCTTCTGCAATATGCCCTTCACCAACATGCAGTGTTTCCTTGATTGAATTAGCTCTCACACCAATATTTGCGTCTAGAGCCTTTGCATTGAGGGCTATCTGAATACGGCTGTGGCGCTGAAGTTGCCTGTGAATGTGGAGTTGGTTTCATGTGAAACACGCAAGTGGAGCATTCGTTTATGTGGGATGCTGACCAAGCTTCATTTCAGTCCTAGGCACTCAAAGGGCACTAAGCATAGAGTGTAAAAACTGAGTTTCCTTGAGAGCTGCTTGGAAGCCTGATGGTGTGTGAAGTTAGTGAGCCAAATGGAGTTGTTCTCCCACAAGAACCACTCGGCTGATCCTTCTTCAATATGCCCTTCACCAACATGCAGTGTTTCCTTGATTGAATTAGCTCTCACACCAATATTTGCTTCTAGAGCCTTTGCATTGAGGGCTATCTGAAAACGGCTGTGGCGCTGAAGTTGCCTGTGAATGTGGAGTTGGTGGCATGTGAAACCCGCATGTGGAGCATTCGTTTGCGTGGGATGCTGACCAAGCTTCATTTCAGTCCTAGGCACACAAAGAGCACTAAGCATAGAGTGTGAAAACTGAGTTTCCTTGAGAGCTGCTTGGAAGCCTGATGGTGTGTGAAGTTAGTGAGCCAAATGGAGTTGTTCTCCCACAAGAACCACTCGGCTGATCCTTCTTCAATATGCCCTTCACCAACATGCAGTGTTTCCTTGATTGAATTAGCTCTCACACCAATATTTGTGTCTAGAGCCTTTGCATTGAGGGCTATCTGAAAACGGCTGTGGCGCTGAAGTTGCCTGTGAATGTGGAGTTGGTGGCATGTGAAACCGGCATGTGGAGCATTCGTTTGCGTGGGATGCTCTACCAGGTTCATTCCTAGATAATGCACTCAAAGAGCACTAAGCATAGAGTGTGAAAACTGAGTTTCCTTGAGAGCTGCTTGGAAGCCTGATGGTGTGTGAAGTTAGTGAGCCAAATGGAGTTGTTCTCCCACAAGAACCACTCGGCTGATCCTTCTTCAATATGCCCTTCACCAACATGCAGTGTTTCCTTGATTGAATTAGCTCTCACACCAATATTTGCGTCTAGAGCCTTTGCATTGAGGGCTATCTGAAAACGGCTGTGGCGCTGAAGTTGCCTGTGAATGTGGAGTTGGTGGCATGTGAAACCCGCATGTGGAGCATTCGTTTGTGTGGGATGCTGACCAAGCTTCCTTTCAATCCTAGCCATACAAAGGGCACTAAGCATAGAGTGTGAAAACTGAGTTTCCTTGAGAGCTGCTTGGAAGCCTGATGGTGTGTGAAGTTAGTGAGCCAAATGGAGTTGTTCTCCCACAAGAACCACTCGGCTGATCCTTCTTCAATATGCCCTTCACCAACATGCAGTGTTTCCTTGATTGAATTAGCTCTCACACCAATATTTGGGTCTAGAGCCTTTGCATTGAGGGCTATCTGAAAACGGCTGTGGCGCTGAAGTTGCCTGTGAATGTGGAGTTGGTGGCATGTGAAACCCGCATGTGGAGCATTCGTTTGTGTGGGATGCTCTACCAGGTTCATTCCTAGATAATGCACTCAAAGGGCACTAAACATAGAGTGTGAAAACTGAGTTTCCTTGAGAGCTGCTTGGAATCCTGATGGTGTGTGAAGTTAGTGAGCCAAATGGAATTGTTCTCCCACAAGAACCACTCGGCTGATCCTTCTTCAATATGCCCTTCACCAACATGCAGTGTTTCCTTGATTGAATTAGCTCTCACACCAATATTTGCGTCTAGAGCCTTTGCATTGAGGGCTATCTGAATACGGCTGTGGCGCTGAAGTTGCCTGTGAATGTGGAGTTGGTGGCATGTGAAACCCGCAAGTGGAGCATTCGTTTATGTGGGATGCTGACCAAGCTTCATTTCAGTCCTAGGCACTCAAAGGGCACTAAGCATAGAGTGTAAAACCTGAGTTTCCTTGAGAGCTGCTTGGAAGCCTGATGGTGTGTGAAGTTAGTGAGCCAAATGGAGTTGTTCTCCCACAAGAACCACTCGGCTGATCCTTCTTCAATATGCCCTTCACCAACATGCAGTGTTTCCTTGATTGAATTAGCTCTCACACCAATATTTGCGTCTAGAGCCTTTGCATTGAGGGCTATCTGAAAACGGCTGTGGCGCTGAAGTTGCCTGTGAATGTGGAGTTGGTGGCATGTGAAACCCGCATGTGGAGCATTCGTTTGTGTGGGATGCTCTACCAGGTTCATTCCTAGATAATGCACTCAAAGGGCACTAAACATAGAGTGTGAAAACTGAGTTTCCTTGAGAGCTGCTTGGAAGCCTGATGGTGTGTGAAGTTAGTGAGCCAA
Source organism: Ochotona princeps (assembly GCF_030435755.1). Taxonomy (NCBI): domain Eukaryota; kingdom Metazoa; phylum Chordata; class Mammalia; order Lagomorpha; family Ochotonidae; genus Ochotona; species Ochotona princeps. Next base: position 80,447 of record NW_026698801.1, on the reverse strand, counting down.
ATGGAGTTGTTCTCCCACAAGAACCACTCGGCTGATCCTTCTTCAATATGCCCTTCACCAACATGCAGTGTTTCCTTGATTGAATTAGCTCTCACACCAATATTTGCATCTAGAACCTTTGCATTGAGGGCTATCTGAAAACGGCTGTGGCGCTGAAGTTGCCTGTGAATGTGGAGTTGGTGGCATGTGAAACCCGCATGTGGAGCATTCGTTTGTGTGGGATGCTGACCAAGCTTCATTTCAGTCCTAGGCACACAAAGAGCACTAAGCATAGAGTGTGAAAACTGAGTTTCCTTGAGAGCTGCTTGGAAGCCTGATGGTGTGTGAAGTTAGTGAGCCAAATGGAGTTGTTCTCCCACAAGAACCACTCGGCTGATCCTTCTTCAATATGCCCTTCACCAACATGCAGTGTTTCCTTGATTGAATTAGCTCTCACACCAATACTTGCGTCTAGAGCCTTTGCATTGAGGGCTATCTGAAAACGGCTGTGGCGCTGAAGTTGCCTGTGAATGTGGAGTTGGTGGCATGTGAAACCCGCATGTGGAGCATTCGTTTGTGTGGGATGCTCTACCAGGTTCATTCCTAGATAATGAACTCAAAGGGCACTAAGCATAGAGTGTGAAAACTGAGTTTCCTTGAGAGCTGCTTGGAAGCCTGATGGTGTGTGAAGTTAGTGAGCCAAATGAAGTTGTTTTCCCACAAGAACCACTCGACTGATCCTTCTTCAATATGCCCTTCACCAACATGCAGTGTTTCCTTGATTGAATTAGCTCTCACACCAATATTTGCGTCTAGAGCCTTTGCATTGAGGGCTATCTGAAAACGGCTGTGGCGCTGAAGTTGCCTGTGAATGTGGAGTTGGTGGCATGTGAAACCCGCATGTGGAGCATTCGTTTGTGTGGGAGGCTCTACCAGGTTCATTCCTAGACAATGCATTCAATGGGCACTAAACATAGAGTGTGAAAACTGAGTTTCCTTGAGAGCTGCTTGGAAGCCTGATGGTGTGTGAAGTTAGTGAGCCAAATGGAGTTGTTCTCCCACAAGAACCACTCGGCTGATCCTTCTTCAATATGCCCTTCACCAACATGCAGTGTTTCCTTGATTGAATTAGCTCTCACACCAATATTGGCGTCTAGAGCCTTTGCATTGAGGGCTACCTGAATACGGCTGTGGCGCTGAAGTTGCCTGTGAATGTGGAGTTGGTGGCATGTGAAACCCGCATGTGGAGCATTCGTTTGCGTGGGATGCTGACCAAGCTTCATTTCAGTCCTAGGCACACAAAGAGCACTAAGCATAGAGTGTGAAAACTGAGTTTCCTTGAGAGCTGCTTGGAAGCCTGATGGTGTGTGAAGTTAGTGAGCCAAATGGAGTTGTTCTCCCACAAGAACCACTCGGCTGATCCTTCTTCAATATGCCCTTCACCAACATGCAGTGTTTCCTTGATTGAATTAGCTCTCACACCAATATTTGTGTCTAGAGCCTTTGCATTGAGGGCTATCTGAAAATGGCTGTGGCGCTGAAGTTGCCTGTGAATGTGGAGTTGGTGGCATGTGAAACCCGCATGTGGAGCATTCGTTTGTGTGGGATGCTCTACCAGGTTCATTCCTAGATAATGCACTCAAAGGGCACTAAGCATAGAGTGTGAAAACTGAGTTTCCTTGAGAGCTGCTTGGAAGCCTGATGGTGTGTGAAGTTAGTGAGCCAAATGGAGTTGTTCTCCCACAAGAACCACTCGGCTGATCCTTCTTCAATATGCCCTTCACCAACATGCAGTGTTTCCTTGATTGAATTAGCTCTCACACCAATATTTGCGTCTAGAGCCTTTGCATTGAGGGCTATCTGAAAACGGCTGTGGCGCTGAAGTTGCCTGTGAATGTGGAGTTGGTGGCATGTGAAACCCGCATGTGGAGCATTCGTTTGTGTGGGATGCTCTACCAGGTTCATTCCTAGATAATGCACTCAAAGGGCACTAAACATAGAGTGTGAAAACTGAGTTTCCTTGAGAGCTGCTTGGAAGCCTGATGGTGTGTGAAGTTAGTGAGCCAAATGGAATTGTTCTCCCACAAGAACCACTCGGCTGATCCTTCTTCAATATGCCCTTCACCAACATGCAGTGTTTCCTTGATTGAATTAGCTCTCACACCAATATTTGCATCTAGAACCTTTGCATTGAGGGCTATCTGAAAACGGCAGTGGCGCTGAGGTTGCCTGTGAATGTGGAGTTGGTGGCATGTGAAACCCGCATGTGGAGCATTCGTTTGTGTGGGATGCTGACCAAGCTTCATTTCAGTCCTAGGCACACAAAGAGCACTAAGCATAGAGTGTGAAAACTGAGTTTCCTTGAGAGCTGCTTGGAAGCCTGATGGTGTGTGAAGTTAGTGAGCCAAATGGAGTTGTTCTCCCACAAGAACCACTCGGCTGATCCTTCTTCAATATGCCCTTCACCAACATGCAGTGTTTCCTTGATTGAATTAGCTCTCACACCAATATTTGCGTCTAGAGCCTTTGCATTGAGGGCTATCTGAAAACGGCTGTGGCGCTGAAGTTGCCTGTGAATGTGGAGTTGGTGGCATGTGAAACCCGCATGTGGAGCATTCGTTTGTGTGGGATGCTCTACCAGGTTCATTCCTAGATAATGCACTCAAAGGGCACTAAACATAGAGTGTGAAAACTGAGTTTCCTTGAGAGCTGCTTGGAAGCCTGATGGTGTGTGAAGTTAGTGAGCCAAATGGAATTGTTCTCCCACAAGAACCACTCGGCTGATCCTTCTTCAATATGCCCTTCACCAACATGCAGTGTTTCCTTGATTGAATTAGCTCTCACACCAATATTTGCATCTAGAGCCTTTGCCTTGAGGGCTATCTGAAAACGGCTGTGGCGCTGAAGTTGCCTGTGAATGTGGAGTTGGTGGCATGTGAAACCCGCATGTGGAGCATTCGTTTGTGTGGGAGGCTCTACCAGGTTCATTTCAGTCCTAGCCATACAAAGGGCACTAAGCATAGAGTGTGAAAACTGAGTTTCCTTGAGAGCTGCTTGGAAGCCTGATGGTGTGTGAAGTTAGTGAGCCAAATGGAGTTGTTCTCCCACAAGAACCACTCGGCTGATCCTTCTTCAATATGCCCTTCACCAACATGCAGTGTTTCCTTGATTGAATTAGCTCTCACACCAATATTGGCGTCTAGAGCCTTTGCATTGAGGGCTATCTGAATACGGCTGTGGCGCTGAAGTTGCCTGTGAATGTGGAGTTGGTGGCATGTGAAACCCGCAAGTGGAGCATTCGTTTATGTGGGATGCTGACCAAGCGTCATTTCAGTCCTAGGCACTCAAAGGGCACTATGCATAGAGTGTAAAAACTGAGTTTCCTTGAGAGCTGCTTGGAAGCCTGATGGTGTGTGAAGTTACTGAGAAAAATGGAGTTGTTCTCCCACAAGAACCACTCGGCTGATCCTTCTTCAATATGCCCTTCACCAACATGCAGTGTTTCCTTGATTGAATTAGCTCTCACACCAATATTTGCGTCTAGAGCCTTTGCATTGAGGGCTATCTGAAAACGGCTGTGGCGCTGAACTTGCCTGTGAATGTGGAGTTGGTGGCATGTGAAACCCGCATGTGGAGCATTCGTTTGTGTGGGATGCTCTACCAGGTTCATTCCTAGATAATGCACTCAAAGGGCACTAAGCATAGAGTGTGAAAACTGAGTTTCCTTGAGAGCTGCTTGGAAGCCTGATGGTGTGTGAAGTTAGTGAGCCAAATGGAGTTGTTCTCCCACAAGAACCACTCGGCTGATCCTTCTTCAATATGCCCTTCACCAACATGCAGTGTTTCCTTGATTGAATTAGCTCTCACACCAATATTTGCGTCTAGAGCCTTTGCATTGAGGGCTATCTGAAAACGGCTGTGGCGCTGAAGTTGCCTGTGAATGTGGAGTTGGTGGCATGTGAAACCCGCATGTGGAGCATTCGTTTGTGTGGGATGCTCTACCAGGTTCATTCCTAGATAATGCACTCAAAGGGCACTAAACATAGAGTGTGAAAACTGAGTTTCCTTGAGAGCTGCTTGGAAGCCTGATGGTGTGTGAAGTTAGTGAGCCAAATGGAATTGTTCTCCCACAAGAACCACTCGGCTGATCCTTCTTCAATATGCCCTTCACCAACATGCAGTGTTTCCTTGATTGAATTAGCTCTCACACCAATATTTGCATCTAGAGCCTTTGCCTTGAGGGCTATCTGAAAACGGCTGTGGCGCTGAAGTTGCCTGTGAATGTGGAGTTGGTGGCATGTGAAACCCGCATGTGGAGCATTCGTTTGTGTGGGAGGCTCTACCAGGTACATTTCAGTCCTAGCCATACAAAGGGCACTAAGCATAGAGTGTGAAAACTGAGTTTCCTTGAGAGCTGCTTGGAAGCCTGATGGTGTGTGAAGTTAGTGAGCCAAATGGAATTGTTCTCCCACAAGAACCACTCGGCTGATCCTTCTTCAATATGCCCTTCACCAACATGCAGTGTTTCCTTGATTGAATTAGCTCTCACACCAATATTTGCGTCTAGAGCCTTTGCATTGAGGGCTATCTGAAAACGGCTGTGGCGCTGAACTTGCCTGTGAATGTGGAGTTGGTGGCATGTGAAACCCGCATGTGGAGCATTCGTTTGTGTGGGACACTGACCAAGCTTCCTTTCAATCCTAGCCATACAAAGGGCACTAAGCATAGAGTGTGAAAACTGAGTTTCCTTGAGAGCTGCTTGGAAGCCTGATGGTGTGTGAAGTTAGTGAGCCAAATGGAGTTGTTCTCCCACAAGAACCACTCGGCTGATCCTTCTTCAATATGCCCTTCACCAACATGCAGTGTTTCCTTGATTGAATTAGCTCTCACACCAATATTTGCATCTAGAACCTTTGCATTGAGGGCTATCTGAAAACGGCTGTGGCGCTGAGGTTGCCTGTGAATGTGGAGTTGGTGGCATGTGAAACCCGCATGTGGAGCATTCGTTTGTGTGGGATGCTGACCAAGCTTCATTTCAGTCCTAGGCACACAAAGAGCACTAAGCATAGAGTGTGAAAACTGAGTTTCCTTGAGAGCTGCTTGGAAGCCTGATGGTGTGTGAAGTTAGTGAGCCAAATGGAGTTGTTCTCCCACAAGAACCACTCGGCTGATCCTTCTTCAATATGCCCTTCACCAACATGCAGTGTTTCCTTGATTGAATTAGCTCTCACACCAATATTGGCGTCTAGAGCCTTTGCATTGAGGGCTATCTGAATACGGCTGTGGCGCTGAAGTTGCCTGTGAATGTGGAGTTGGTGGCATGTGAAACCCGCAAGTGGAGCATTCGTTTATGTGGGATGCTGACCAAGCGTCATTTCAGTCCTAGGCACTCAAAGGGCACTAAGCATAGAGTGTAAAAACTGAGTTTCCTTGAGAGCTGCTTGGAAGCCTGATGGTGTGTGAAGTTAGTGAGCCAAATGGAGTTGTTCTCCCACAAGAACCACTCGGCTGATCCTTCTTCAATATGCCCTTCACCAACATGCAGTGTTACCTTGATTGAATTAGCTCTCACACCAACATTTGCGTCTAGAGCCTTTGCATTGAGGGCTATCTGAAAACGGCTGTGGCGCTGAAGTTGCCTGTGAATGTGGAGTTGGTGGCATGTGAAACCCGCATGTGGAGCATTCGTTTGTGTGGGATGCTCTACCAGGTTCATTCCTAGATAATGCACTCAAAGGGCACTAAGCATAGAGTGTGAAAACTGAGTTTCCTTGAGAGCTGCTTGGAAGCCTGATGGTGTGTGAAGTTAGTGAGCCAAATGGAGTTGTTCTCCCACAAGAACCACTCGGCTGATCCTTCTTCAATATGCCCTTCACCAACATGCAGTGTTTCCTTGATTGAATTAGCTCTCACACCAATATTTGCGTCTAGAGCCTTTGCATTGAGGGCTATCTGAAAACGACTGTGGCATTGAAGTTGCCTGTGAATGTGGAGTTGGTGGCATGTGAAACCCGCATGTGGAGCATTCGTTTGTGTGGGATGCTCTACCAGGTTCATTTCAGTCCTAGTCATACAAAGGGCACTAAGCATAGAGTGTGAAAACTGAGTTTCCTTGAGAGCTGCTTGGAAGCCTGATGGTGTGTGAAGTTAGTGAGCCAAATGGAGTTGTTCTCCCACAAGAACCACTCGGCTGATCCTTCTTCAATATGCCCTTCACCAACATGCAGTGTTTCCTTGATTGAATTAGCTCTCACACCAATATTTGCGTCTAGAGCCTTTGCATTGAGGGCTATCTGAAAACGGCTGTGGCGCTGAACTTGCCTGTGAATGTGGAGTTGGTGGCATGTGAAACCCGCATGTGGAGCATTCGTTTGTGTGGGATGCTCTACCAGGTTCATTCCTAGATAATGCACTCAAAGGGCACTAAGCATAGAGTGTGAAAACTGAGTTTCCTTGAGAGCTGCTTGGAAGCCTGATGGTGTGTGAAGTTAGTGAGCCAAATGGAGTTGTTCTCCCACAAGAACCACTCGGCTGATCCTTCTTCAATATGCCCTTCACCAACATGCAGTGTTTCCTTGATTGAATTAGCTCTCACACCAATATTTGCGTCTAGAGCCTTTGCATTGAGGGCTATCTGAAAACAGCTGTGGCGCTGAACTTGCCTGTGAATGTGGAGTTGGTGGCATGTGAAACCCGCATGTGGAGCATTCGTTTGTGTGGGACACTGACCAAGCTTCCTTTCAATCCTAGCCATACAAAGGGCACTAAGCATAGAGTGTGAAAACTGAGTTTCCTTGAGAGCTGCTTGGAAGCCTGATGGTGTGTGAAGTTAGTGAGCCAAATGGAGTTGTTCTCCCACAAGAACCACTCAGCTGATCCTTCTTCAATATGCCCTTCACCAACATGCAGTGTTTCCTTGATTGAATTAGCTCTCACACCAATATTTGGGTCTAGAGCCTTTGCATTGAGGGCTATCTGAAAACGGCTGTGGCGCTGAAGTTGCCTGTGAATGTGGAGTTGGTGGCATGTGAAACCCGCATGTGGAGCATTCGTTTGTGTGGGATGCTCTACCAGGTTCATTCCTAGATAATGCACTCAAAGGGCACTAAACATAGAGTGTGAAAACTGAGTTTCCTTGAGAGCTGCTTGGAAGCCTGATGGTGTGTGAAGTTAGTGAGCCAAATGGAATTGTTCTCCCACAAGAACCACTCGGCTGATCCTTCTTCAATATGCCCTTCACCAACATGCAGTGTTTCCTTGATTGAATTAGCTCTCACACCAATATTTGCATCTAGAACCTTTGCATTGAGGGCTATCTGAAAACGGCTGTGGCGCTGAGGTTGCCTGTGAATGTGGAGTTGGTGGCATGTGAAACCCGCATGTGGAGCATTCGTTTGTGTGGGATGCTGACCAAGCTTCATTTCAGTCCTAGGCACACAAAGAGCACTAAGCATAGAGTGTGAAAACTGAGTTTCCTTGAGAGCTGCTTGGAAGCCTGATGGTGTGTGAAGTTAGTGAGCCAAATGGAGTTGTTCTCCCACAAGAACCACTCGGCTGATCCTTCTTCAATATGCCCTTCACCAACATGCAGTGTTTCCTTGATTGAATTAGCTCTCACACCAATATTGGCGTCTAGAGCCTTTGCATTGAGGGCTATCTGAATACGGCTGTGGCGCTGAAGTTGCCTGTGAATGTGGAGTTGGTGGCATGTGAAACCCGCAAGTGGAGCATTCGTTTATGTGGGATGCTGACCAAGCGTCATTTCAGTCCTAGGCACTCAAAGGGCACTAAGCATAGAGTGTAAAAACTGAGTTTCCTTGAGAGCTGCTTGGAAGCCTGATGGTGTGTGAAGTTAGTGAGCCAAATGGAGTTGTTCTCCCACAAGAACCACTCGGCTGATCCTTCTTCAATATGCCCTTCACCAACATGCAGTGTTACCTTGATTGAATTAGCTCTCACACCAACATTTGCGTCTAGAGCCTTTGCATTGAGGGCTATCTGAAAACGGCTGTGGCGCTGAAGTTGCCTGTGAATGTGGAGTTGGTGGCATGTGAAACCCGCATGTGGAGCATTCGTTTGTGTGGGATGCTCTACCAGGTTCATTCCTAGATAATGCACTCAAAGAGCACTAAGCATAGAGTGTGAAAACTGAGTTTCCTTGAGAGCTGCTTGGAAGCCTGATGGTGTGTGAAGTTAGTGAGCCAAATGGAGTTGTTCTCCCACAAGAACCACTCGGCTGATCCTTCTTCAATATGCCCTTCACCAACATGCAGTGTTTCCTTGATTGAATTAGCTCTCACACCAATATTTGCGTCTAGAGCCTTTGCATTGAGGGCTATCTGAAAACGACTGTGGCATTGAAGTTGCCTGTGAATGTGGAGTTGGTGGCATGTGAAACCCGCATGTGGAGCATTCGTTTGTGTGGGATGCTCTACCAGGTTCATTTCAGTCCTAGTCATACAAAGGGCACTAAGCATAGAGTGTGAAAACTGAGTTTCCTTGAGAGCTGCTTGGAAGCCTGATGGTGTGTGAAGTTAGTGAGCCAAATGGAGTTGTTCTCCCACAAGAACCACTCGGCTGATCCTTCTTCAATATGCCCTTCACCAACATGCAGTGTTTCCTTGATTGAATTAGCTCTCACACCAATATTTGCGTCTAGAGCCTTTGCATTGAGGGCTATCTGAAAACGGCTGTGGCGCTGAAGTTGCCTGTGAATGTGGAGTTGGTGGCATGTGAAACCCGCATGTGGAGCATTCATTTGTGTGGGATGCTCTACCAAGCTTCCTTTCAATCCTAGCCATACAAAGGGCACTAAGCATAGAGTGTGAAAACTGAGTTTCCTTGAGAGCTGCTTGGAAGCCTGATGGTGTGTGAAGTTAGTGAGCCAAATGGAGTTGTTCTCCCACAAGAACCACTTGGCTGATCCTTCTTCAATATGCCCTTCACCAACATGCAGTGTTTCCTTGATTGAATTAGCTCTCACACCAATATTTGGGACTAGAGCCTTTGCATTGAGGGCTATCTGAAAACGGCTGTGGCGCTGAAGTTGCCTGTGAATGTGGAGTTGGTGGCATGTGAAACCCGCATGTGGAGCATTCGTTTGTGTGGGATGCTCTACCAGGTTCATTCCTAGATAATGCACTCAAAGGGCACTAAGCATAGAGTGTGAAAACTGAGTTTCCTTGAGAGCTGCTTGGAAGCCTGATGGTGTGTGAAGTTAGTGAGCCAAATGGAATTGTTCTCCCACAAGAACCACTCGGCTGATCCTTCTTCAATATGCCCTTCACCAACATGCAGTGTTTCCTTGATTGAATTAGCTCTCACACCAATATTTGCATCTAGAGCCTTTGCATTGAGGGCTATCTGAATACGGCTGTGGCGCTGAAGTTGCCTGTGAATGTGGAGTTGGTGGCATGTGAAACACGCAAGTGGAGCATTCGTTTATGTGGGATGCTGACCAAGCTTCATTTCAGTCCTAGGCACACAAAGAGCACTAAGCATAGAGTGTGAAAACTGAGTTTCCTTGAGAGCTGCTTGGAAGCCTGATGGTGTGTGAAGTTAGTGAGCCAAATGGAGTTGTTCTCCCACAAGAACCACTCGGCTGATCCTTCTTCAATATGCCCTTCACCAACATGCAGTGTTTCCTTGATTGAATTAGCTCTCACACCAATATTTGGGTCTAGAGCCTTTGCATTGAGGGCTATCTGAAAACGGCTGTGGCGCTGAAGTTGCCTGTGAATGTGGAGTTGGTGGCATGTGAAACCCGCATGTGGAGCATTCGTTTGTGTGGGATACTCTACCAGGTTCATTCCTAGATAATGCACTCAAAGGGCACTAAACATAGAGTGTGAAAACTGAGTTTCCTTGAGAGCTGCTTGGAAGCCTGATGGTGTGTGAAGTTAGTGAGCCAAATGGAATTGTTCTCCCACAAGAACCACTCGGCTGATCCTTCTTCAATATGCCCTTCACCAACATGCAGTGTTTCCTTGATTGAATTAGCTCTCACACCAATATTTGCGTCTAGAGCCTTTGCATTGAGGGCTATCTGAATACGGCTGTGGCGCTGAAGTTGCCTGTGAATGTGGAGTTGGTGGCATGTGAAACCCGCAAGTGGAGCATTCGTTTATGTGGGATGCTGACCAAGCTTCATTTCAGTCCTAGGCACTCAAAGGGCACTAAGCATAGAGTGTGAAAACTGAGTTTCCTTGAGAGCTGCTTGGAAGCCTGATGGTGTGTGAAGTTAGTGAGCCAAATGGAGTTGTTCTCCCACAAGAACCACTCGGCTGATCCTTCTTCAATATGCCCTTCACCAACATGCAGTGTTTCCTTGATTGAATTAGCTCTCACACCAATATTTGCGTCTAGAGCCTTTGCATTGAGGGCTATCTGAAAACGGCTGTGGCGCTGAAGTTGCCTGTGAATGTGGAGTTGGTGGCATGTGAAACCCGCATGTGGAGCATTCGTTTGTGTGGGATGCTGACCAAGCTTCCTTTCAATCCTAGCCATACAAAGGGCACTAAGCATAGAGTGTGAAAACTGAGTTTCCTTGAGAGCTGCTTGGAAGCCTGATGGTGTGTGAAGTTAGTGAGCCAAATGGAGTTGTTCTCCCACAAGAACCACTCGGCTGATCCTTCTTCAATATGCCCTTCACCAACATGCAGTGTTTCCTTGATTGAATTAGCTCTCACACCAATATTTGGGACTAGAGCCTTTGCATTGAGGGCTATCTGAAAACGGCTGTGGCGCTGAAGTTGCCTGTGAATGTGGAGTTGGTGGCATGTGAAACCCGCATGTGGAGCATTCGTTTGTGTGGTATGCTCTACCAGGTTCATTCCTAGATAATGCACTCAAAGGGCACTAAACATAGAGTGTGAAAACTGAGTTTCCTTGAGAGCTGCTTGGAAGCCTGATGGTGTGTGAAGTTAGTGAGCCAAATGGAATTGGTCTCCCACAAGAACCACTCGGCTGATCCTTCTTCAATATGCCCTTCACCAACATGCAGTGTTTCCTTGATTGAATTAGCTCTCACACCAATATTTGCATCTAGAGCCTTTGCATTGAGGGCTATCTGAATACGGCTGTGGCGCTGAAGTTGCCTGTGAATGTGGAGTTGGTGGCATGTGAAACACGCAAGTGGAGCATTCGTTTATGTGGGATGCTGACCAAGCTTCATTTCAGTCCTAGGCACACAAAGAGCACTAAGCATAGAGTGTGAAAACTGAGTTTCCTTGAGAGCTGCTTGGAAGCCTGATGGTGTGTGAAGTTAGTGAGCCAAATGGAGTTGTTCTCCCACAAGAACCACTCGGCTGATCCTTCTTCAATATGCCCTTCACCAACATGCAGTGTTTCCTTGATTGAATTAGCTCTCACACCAATATTTGCGTCTAGAGCCTTTGCATTGAGGGCTATCTGAAAACGGCTGTGGCGCTGAAGTTGCCTGTGAATGTGGAGTTGGTGGCATGTGAAACCCGCATGTGGAGCATTCGTTTGTGTGGGATGCTCTACCAGGTTCATTCCTAGATAATGCACTCAAAGGGCACTAAACATAGAGTGTGAAAACTGAGTTTCCTTGAGAGCTGCTTGGAAGCCTGATGGTGTGTGAAGTTAGTGAGCCAAATGGAATTGTTCTCCCACAAGAACCACTCGGCTGATCCTTCTTCAATATGCCCTTCACCAACATGCAGTGTTTCCTTGATTGAATTAGCTCTCACACCAATATTTGCGTCTAGAGCCTTTGCATTGAGGGCTATCTGAATACGGCTGTGGCGCTGAAGTTGCCTGTGAATGTGGAGTTGGTGGCATGTGAAACCCGCATGTGGAGCATTCGTTTGTGAGGGATGCTCTACCTGGTTCATTTCAGTCCTAGCCATACAAAGGGCACTAAGCATAGAGTGTGAAAACTGAGTTTCCTTGAGAGCTGCTTGGAAGCCTGATGGTGTGTGAAGTTAGTGAGCCAAATGGAGTTGTTCTCCCACAAGAACCACTCGGCTGATCCTTCTTCAATATGCCCTTCACCAACATGCAGTGTTTCCTTGATTGAATTAGCTCTCACACCAATATTTGCGTCTAGAGCCTTTGCATTGAGGGCTATCTGAAAACGGCTGTGGCGCTGAAGTTGCCTGTGAATGTGGAGTTGGTGCCATGTGAAACCGGCATGTGGAGCATTCGTTTGCGTGGGATGCTCTACCAGGTTCATTCCTAGATAATGCACTCAAAGAGCACTAAGCATAGAGTGTGAAAACTGAGTTTCCTTGAGAGCTGCTTGGAAGCCTGATGGTGTGTGAAGTTAGTGAGCCAAATGGAGTTGTTCTCCCACAAGAACCACTCGGCTGATCCTTCTTCAATATGCCCTTCACCAACATGCAGTGTTTCCTTGATTGAATTAGCTCTCACACCAATATTTGCGTCTAGAGCCTTTGCATTGAGGGCTATCTGAAAACGGCTGTGGCGCTGAAGTTGCCTGTGAATGTGGAGTTGGTGGCATGTGAAACCCGCAAGTGGAGCATTCGTTTGTGTGGGATGCTCTACTACTTTCATTGTTAGATAATGCACTCAAAGGGCACTAAGCATAGAGTGTGAAACCTGAGTTTCCTTGAGAGCTGCTTGGAAGCCTGATGGTGTGTGAAGTTAGTGAGCCAAATGGAGTTGTTCTCCCACAAGAACCACTCGGCTGATCCTTCTTCAATATGCCCTTCACCAACATGCAGTGTTTCCTTGATTGAATTAGCTCTCACACCAATATTTGCGTCTAGAGCCTTTGCATTGAGGGCTATCTGAAAACGGCTGTGGCGCTGAAGTTGCCTGTGAATGTGGAGTTGGTGGCATGTGAAACCCGCATGTGGAGCATTCGTTTGTGTGGGATGCTGACCAAGCTTCCTTTCAATCCTAGCCATACAAAGGGCACTAAGCATAGAGTGTGAAAACTGAGTTTCCTTGAGAGCTGCTTGGAAGCCTGATGGTGTGTGAAGTTAGTGAGCCAAATGGAGTTGTTCTCCCACAAGAACCACTCGGCTGATCCTTCTTCAATATGCCCTTCACCAACATGCAGTGTTTCCTTGATTGAATTAGCTCTCACACCAATATTTGGGACTAGAGCCTTTGCATTGAGGGCTATCTGAAAACGGCTGTGGCGCTGAAGTTGCCTGTGAATGTGGAGTTGGTGGCATGTGAAACCCGCATGTGGAGCATTCGTTTGTGTGGGATGCTCTACCAGGTTCATTCCTAGATAATGCACTCAAAGGGCACTAAACATAGAGTGTGAAAACTGAGTTTCCTTGAGAGCTGCTTGGAAGCCTGATGGTGTGTGAAGTTAGTGAGCCAAATGGAATTGTTCTCCCACAAGAACCACTCGGCTGATCCTTCTTCAATATGCCCTTCACCAACATGCAGTGTTTCCTTGATTGAATTAGCTCTCACACCAATATTTGCATCTAGAGCCTTTGCATTGAGGGCTATCTGAATACGGCTGTGGCGCTGAAGTTGCCTGTGAATGTGGAGTTGGTGGCATGTGAAACACGCAAGTGGAGCATTCGTTTATGTGGGATGCTGACCAAGCTTCATTTCAGTCCTAGGCACACAAAGAGCACTAAGCATAGAGTGTGAAAACTGAGTTTCCTTGAGAGCTGCTTGGAAGCCTGATGGTGTGTGAAGTTAGTGAGCCAAATGGAGTTGTTCTCCCACAAGAACCACTCGGCTGATCCTTCTTCAATATGCCCTTCACCAACATGCAGTGTTTCCTTGATTGAATTAGCTCTCACACCAATATTTGGGTCTAGAGCCTTTGCATTGAGGGCTATCTGAAAACGGCTGTGGCGCTGAAGTTGCCTGTGAATGTGGAGTTGGTGGCATGTGAAACCCGCATGTGGAGCATTCGTTTGTGTGGGATGCTCTACCAGGTTCATTCCTAGATAATGCACTCAAAGGGCACTAAACATAGAGTGTGAAAACTGAGTTTCCTTGAGAGCTGCTTGGAAGCCTGATGGTGTGTGAAGTTAGTGAGCCAAATGGAATTGTTCTCCCACAAGAACCACTCGGCTGATCCTTCTTCAATATGCCCTTCACCAACATGCAGTGTTTCCTTGATTGAATTAGCTCTCACACCAATATTTGCGTCTAGAGCCTTTGCATTGAGGGCTATCTGAATACGGCTGTGGCGCTGAAGTTGCCTGTGAATGTGGAGTTGGTGGCATGTGAAACCCGCATGTGGAGCATTCGTTTGTGAGGGATGCTCTACCTGGTTCATTTCAGTCCTAGCCATACAAAGGGCACTAAGCAGTGTGAAAACTGAGTTTCCTTGAGAGCTGCTTGGAAGCCTGATGGTGTGTGAAGTTAGTGAGCCAAATGGAGTTGTTCTCCCACAAGAACCACTCGGCTGATCCTTCTTCAATATGCCCTTCACCAACATGCAGTGTTTCCTTGATTGAATTAGCTCTCACACCAATATTTGCGTCTAGAGCCTTTGCATTGAGGGCTATCTGAAAACGGCTGTGGCGCTGAAGTTGCCTGTGAATGTGGAGTTGGTGCCATGTGAAACCGGCATGTGGAGCATTCGTTTATGTGGGATGCTCTACCAGGTTCATTCCTAGATAATGCACTCAAAGAGCACTAAGCATAGAGTGTGAAAACTGAGTTTCCTTGAGAGCTGCTTGGAAGCCTGATGGTGTGTGAAGTTAGTGAGCCAAATGGAGTTGTTCTCCCACAAGAACCACTCGGCTGATCCTTCTTCAATATGCCCTTCACCAACATGCAGTGTTTCCTTGATTGAATTAGCTCTCACACCAATATTTGCGTCTAGAGCCTTTGCATTGAGGGCTATCTGAAAACGGCTGTGGCACTGAAGTTGCCTGTGAATGTGGAGTTGGTGGCATGTGAAACCCGCATGTGGAGCATTCGTTTGTGTGGGATGCTCTACCAGGTTCATTTCAGTCCTAGTCATACAAAGGGCACTAAGCATAGAGTGTGAAAACTGAGTTTCCTTGAGAGCTGCTTGGAAGCCTGATGGTGTGTGAAGTTAGTGAGCCAAATGGAGTTGTTCTCCCACAAGAAACCACTCGGCTGATCCTTCTTCAATATGCCCTTCACCAACATGCAGTGTTTCCTTGATTGAATTAGCTCTCACACCAATATTTGCGTCTAGAGCCTTTGCATTGAGGGCTATCTGAAAACGGCTGTGGCGCTGAAGTTGCCTGTGAATGTGGAGTTGGTGGCATGTGAAACCCGCATGTGGAGCATTCGTTTGTGTGGGATGCTGACCAAGCTTCCTTTCAATCCTAGCCATACAAAGGGCACTAAGCATAGAGTGTGAAAACTGAGTTTCCTTGAGAGCTGCTTGGAAGGCTGATGGTGTGTGAAGTTAGTGAGCCAAATGGAGTTGTTCTCCACAAGAACCACTCGGCTGATCCTTCTTCAATATGCCCTTCACCAACATGCAGTGTTTCCTTGATTGAATTAGCTCTCACACCAATATTTGGGACTAGAGCCTTTGCATTGAGGGCTATCTGAAAACGGCTGTGGCGCTGAAGTTGCCTGTGAATGTGGAGTTGGTGGCATGTGAAACCCGCATGTGGAGCATTCATTTGTGTGGTATGCTCTACCAGGTTCATTCCTAGATAATGCACTCAAAGGGCACTAAACATAGAGTGTGAAAACTGAGTTTCCTTGAGAGCTGCTTGGAAGCCTGATGGTGTGTGAAGTTAGTGAGCCAAATGGAATTGTTCTCCCACAAGAACCACTCGGCTGATCCTTCTTCAATATGCCCTTCACCAACATGCAGTGTTTCCTTGATTGAATTAGCTCTCACACCAATATTTGCATCTAGAGCCTTTGCATTGAGGGCTATCTGAATACGGCTGTGGCGCTGAAGTTGCCTGTGAATGTGGAGTTGGTGGCATGTGAAACACGCAAGTGGAGCATTCGTTTATGTGGGATGCTGACCAAGCTTCATTTCAGTCCTAGGCACACAAAGAGCACTAAGCATAGAGTGTGAAAACTGAGTTTCCTTGAGAGCTGCTTGGAAGCCTGATGGTGTGTGAAGTTAGTGAGCCAAATGGAGTTGTTCTCCCACAAGAACCACTCGGCTGATCCTTCTTCAATATGCCCTTCACCAACATGCAGTGTTTCCTTGATTGAATTAGCTCTCACACCAATATTTGGGTCTAGAGCCTTTGCATTGAGGGCTATCTGAAAACGGCTGTGGCGCTGAAGTTGCCTGTGAATGTGGAGTTGGTGGCATGTGAAACCCGCATGTGGAGCATTCGTTTGTGTGGGATGCTCTACCAGGTTCATTCCTAGATAATGCACTCAAAGGGCACTAAACATAGAGTGTGAAAACTGAGTTTCCTTGAGAGCTGCTTGGAAGCCTGATGGTGTGTGAAGTTAGTGAGCCAAATGGAATTGTTCTCCCACAAGAACCACTCGGCTGATCCTTCTTCAATATGCCCTTCACCAACATGCAGTGTTTCCTTGATTGAATTAGCTCTCACACCAATATTTGCGTCTAGAGCCTTTGCATTGAGGGCTATCTGAATACGGCTGTGGCGCTGAAGTTGCCTGTGAATGTGGAGTTGGTGGCATGTGAAACCCGCATGTGGAGCATTCGTTTGTGAGGGATGCTCTACCTGGTTCATTTCAGTCCTAGCCATACAAAGGGCACTAAGCATAGAGTGTGAAAACTGAGTTTCCTTGAGAGCTGCTTGGAAGCCTGATGGTGTGTGAAGTTAGTGAGCCAAATGGAGTTGTTCTCCCACAAGAACCACTCGGCTGATCCTTCTTCAATATGCCCTTCACCAACATGCAGTGTTTCCTTGATTGAATTAGCTCTCACACCAATATTTGCGTCAAGAGCCTTTGCATTGAGGGCTATCTGAAAACGGCTGTGGCGCTGAAGTTGCCTGTGAATGTGGAGTTGGTGCCATGTGAAACCGGCATGTGGAGCATTCGTTTGCGTGGGATGCTCTACCAGGTTCATTCCTAGATAATGCACTCAAAGGGCACTAAGCATAGAGTGTGAAAACTGAGTTTCCTTGAGAGCTGCTTGGAAGCCTGATGGTGTGTGAAGTTAGTGAGCCAAATGGAGTTGTTCTCCACAAGAACCACTCGGCTGATCCTTCTTCAATATGCCCTTCACCAACATGCAGTGTTTCCTTGATTGAATTAGCTCTCACACCAATATTTGCGTCTAGAGCCTTTGCATTGAGGGCTATCTGAAAACGGCTGTGGCGCTGAAGTTGCCTGTGAATGTGGAGTTGGTGGCATGTGAAACCCGCATGTGGAGCATTCGTTTGTGTGGGATGCTCTACCAGGTTCATTTCAGTCCTAGCCATACAAAGGGCACTAAGCATAGAGTGTGAAAACTGAGTTTCCTTGAGAGCTGCTTGGAAGCCTGATGGTGTGTGAAGTTAGTGAGCCAAATGGAGTTGTTCTCCCACAAGAACCACTCGGGTGATCCTTCTTCAATATGCCCTTCACCAACATGCAGTGTTTCCTTGATTGAATTAGCTCTCACACCAATATTTGCGTCTAGAGCCTTTGCATTGAGGGCTATCTGAAAACGGCTGTGGCGCTGAAGTTGCCTGTGAATGTGGAGTTGGTGGCATGTTAAACCCGCATGTGGAGCATTCGTTTGTGTGGGATGCTGACCAAGCTTCCTTTCAATCCTAGCCATACAAAGGGCACTAAGAATAGAGTGTGAAAACTGAGTTTCCTTGAGAGCTGCTTGGAAGCCTGATGGTGTGTGAAGTTAGTGAGCCAAATGGAGTTGTTCTCCCACAAGAACCACTCGGCTGATCCTTCTTCAATATGCCCTTCACCAACATGCAGTGTTTCCTTGATTGAATTAGCTCTCACACCAATATTTGCGTCTAGAGACTTTGCATTGAGGGCTATCTGAAAACGGCTGTGGCGCTGAAGTTGCCTGTGAATGTGGAGTTGGTGGCATGTGAAACCCGCATGTGGAGCATTCGTTTGTGTGGGATGCTCTACCAGGTTCATTCCTAGATAATGCACTCAAAGAGCACTAAGCATAGAGTGTGAAAACTGAGTTTCCTTGAGAGCTGCTTGGAAGCCTGATGGTGTGTGAAGTTAGTGAGCCAAATGGAGTTGTTCTCCCATAAGAACCACTCGGCTGATCCTTCTTCAATATGCCCTTCACCAACATGCAGTGTTTCCTTGATTGAATTAGCTCTCACACCAATATTTGGGTCTAGAGCCTTTGCATTGAGGGCTATCTGAAAACGGCTGTGGCGCTGAAGTTGCCTGTGAATGTGGAGTTGGTGGCATGTGAAACCCGCATGTGGAGCATTCGTTTGTGTGGGATGCTCTACCAGGTTCATTCCTAGATAATGCACTCAAAGGGCACTAAACATAGAGTGTGAAAACTGAGTTTTCTTGAGAGCTGCTTGGAAGCCTGATGGTGTGTGAAGTTAGTGAGCCAAATGGAATTGTTCTCCCACAAGAACCACTCGGCTGATCCTTCTTCAATATGCCCTTCACCAACATGCAGTGTTTCCTTGATTGAATTAGCTCTCACACCAATATTTGCATCTAGATCCTTTGCATTGAGGGCTATCTGAATACGGCTGTGGCGCTGAAGTTGCCTGTGAATGTGGAGTTGGTGGCATGTGAAACACGCAAGTGGAGCATTCGTTTATGTGGGATGCTGACCAAGCTTCATTTCAGTCCTAGGCACACAAAGAGCACTAAGCATAGAGTGTGAAAACTGAGTTTCCTTGAGAGCTGCTTGGAAGCCTGATGGTGTGTGAAGTTAGTGAGCCAAATGGAGTTGTTCTCCCACAAGAACCACTCGGCTGATCCTTCTTCAATATGCCCTTCACCAACATGCAGTGTTTCCTTGATTGAATTAGCTCTCACACCAATATTTGTGTCTAGAGCCTTTGCATTGAGGGCTATCTGAAAATGGCTGTGGCGCTGAAGTTGCCTGTGAATGTGGAGTTGGTGGCATGTGAAACCCGCATGTGGAGCATTCGTTTGTGTGGGATGCTCTACCAGGTTCATTCCTAGATAATGCACTCAAAGGGCACTAAGCATAGAGTGTGAAAACTGAGTTTCCTTGAGAGCTGCTTGGAAGCCTGATGGTGTGTGAAGTTAGTGAGCCAAATGGAGTTGTTCTCCCACAAGAACCACTCGGCTGATCCTTCTTCAATATGCCCTTCACCAACATGCAGTGTTTCCTTGATTGAATTAGCTCTCACACCAATATTTGCGTCTAGAGCCTTTGCATTGAGGGCTATCTGAAAACGGCTGTGGCGCTGAAGTTGCCTGTGAATGTGGAGTTGGTGGCATGTGAAACCCGCATGTGGAGCATTCGTTTGTGTGGGATGCTGACCAAGCTTCATTTCAGTCCTAGGCACACAAAGAGCACTAAGCATAGAGTGTGAAAACTGAGTTTCCTTGAGAGCTGCTTGGAAGCCTGATGGTGTGTGAAGTTAGTGAGCCAAATGGAGTTGTTCTCCCACAAGAACCACTCGGCTGATCCTTCTTCAATATGCCCTTCACCAACATGCAGTGTTTCCCTGATTGAATTAGCTCTCACACCAATACTTGCGTCTAGAGCCTTTGCATTGAGGGCTATCTGAAAACGGCTGTGGCGCTGAAGTTGCCTGTGAATGTGGAGTTGGTGGCATGTGAAACCCGCATGTGGAGCATTTGTTTGTGTGGGATGCTCTACCAGGTTCATTCCTAGATAATGAACTCAAAGGGCACTAAGCATAGAGTGTGAAAACTGAGTTTCCTTGAGAGCTGCTTGGAAGCCTGATGGTGTGTGAAGTTAGTGAGCCAAATGAAGTTGTTTTCCCACAAGAACCACTCGACTGATCCTTCTTCAATATGCCCTTCACCAACATGCAGTGTTTCCTTGATTGAATTACCTCTCACACCAATATTTGCATCTAGAGCCTTTGCCTTGAGGGCTATCTGAAAACGGCTGTGGCGCTGAAGTTGCCTGTGAATGTGGAGTTGGTGGCATGTGAAACCCGCATGTGGAGCATTCGTTTGTGTGGGAGGCTCTACCAGGTTCATTCCTAGACAATGCATTCAATGGGCACTAAACATAGAGTGTGAAAACTGAGTTTCCTTGAGAGCTGCTTGGAAGCCTGATGGTGTGTGAAGTTAGTGAGCCAAATGGAGTTGTTCTCCCACAAGAACCACTCTGCTGATCCTTCTTCAATATGCCCTTCACCAACATGCAGTGTTTCCTTGATTGAATTAGCTCTCACACCAATATTGGCGTCTAGAGCCTTTGCATTGAGGGCTATCTGAATACGGCTGTGGCGCTGAAGTTGCCTGTGAATGTGGAGTTGGTGGCATGTGAAACCCGCATGTGGAGCATTCGTTTGCGTGGGATGCTGACCAAGCTTCATTTCAGTCCTAGGCACACAAAGAGCACTAAGCATAGAGTGTGAAAACTGAGTTTCCTTGAGAGCTGCTTGGAAGCCTGATGGTGTGTGAAGTTAGTGAGCCAAATGGAGTTGTTCTCCCACAAGAACCACTCGGCTGATCCTTCTTCAATATGCCCTTCACCAACATGCAGTGTTTCCTTGATTGAATTAGCTCTCACACCAATATTTGTGTCTAGAGCCTTTGCATTGAGGGCTATCTGAAAATGGCTGTGGCGCTGAAGTTGCCTGTGAATGTGGAGTTGGTGGCATGTGAAACCCGCATGTGGAGCATTCGTTTGTGTGGGATGCTCTACCAGGTTCATTCCTAGATAATGCACTCAAAGGGCACTAAGCATAGAGTGTGAAAACTGAGTTTCCTTGAGAGCTGCTTGGAAGCCTGATGGTGTGTGAAGTTAGTGAGCCAAATGGAGTTGTTCTCCCACAAGAACCACTCGGCTGATCCTTCTTCAATATGCCCTTCACCAACATGCAGTGTTTCCCTGATTGAATTAGCTCTCACACCAATACTTGCGTCTAGAGCCTTTGCATTGAGGGCTATCTGAAAACGGCTGTGGCGCTGAAGTTGCCTGTGAATGTGGAGTTGGTGGCATGTGAAACCCGCATGTGGAGCATTTGTTTGTGTGGGATGCTCTACCAGGTTCATTCCTAGATAATGAACTCAAAGGGCACTAAGCATAGAGTGTGAAAACTGAGTTTCCTTGAGAGCTGCTTGGAAGCCTGATGGTGTGTGAAGTTACTGAGAAAAATGGAGTTGTTCTCCCACAAGAACCACTCGGCTGATCCTTCTTCAATATGCCCTTCACCAACATGCAGTGTTTCCTTGATTGAATTAGCTCTCACACCAATATTTGCGTCTAGAGCCTTTGCATTGAGGGCTATCTGAAAACGGCTGTGGCGCTGAAGTTGCCTGTGAATGTGGAGTTGGTGGCATGTGAAACCCGCATGTGGAGCATTCGTTTGTGTGGGATGCTCTACCAGGTTCATTCCTAGATAATGCACTCAAAGGGCACTAAACATAGAGTGTGAAAACTGAGTTTCCTTGAGAGCTGCTTGGAAGCCTGATGGTGTGTGAAGTTAGTGAGCCAAATGGAGTTGTTCTCCCACAAGAACCACTCGGCTGATCCTTCTTCAATATGCCCTTCACCAACATGCAGTGTTTCCTTGATTGAATTAGCTCTCACACCAATATTTGCATCTAGAACCTTTGCATTGAGGGCTATCTGAAAACTGCTGTGGCGCTGAGGTTGCCTGTGAATGTGGAGTTGGTGGCATGTGAAACCCGCATGTGGAGCATTCGTTTGCGTGGGATGCTGACCAAGCTTCATTTCAGTCGTAGGCACACAAAGAGCACTAAGCATAGAGTGTGAAAACTGAGTTTCCTTGAGAGCTGCTTGGAAGCCTGATGGTGTGTGAAGTTAGTGAGCCAAATGGAGTTGTTCTCCCACAAGAACCACTCGGCTGATCCTTCTTCAATATGCCCTTCACCAACATGCAGTGTTTCCTTGATTGAATTAGCTCTCACACCAATATTTGCGTCTAGAGCCTTTGCATTGAGGGCTATCTGAAAACGGCTGTGGCGCTGAAGTTGCCTGTGAATGTGGAGTTGGTGGCATGTGAAACCCGCATGTGGAGCATTCGTTTGTGTGGGATGCTCTACCAGGTTCATTCCTAGATAATGAACTCAGAGGGCACTAAGCATAGAGTGTGAAAACTGAGTTTCCTTGAGAGCTGCTGGAAGCCAGATGGTGTGTGAAGTTAGTGAGCCAAATGAAGTTGTTTTCCCACAAGAACCACTCGACTGATCCTTCTTCAATATGCCCTTCACCAACATGCAGTGTTTCCTTGATTGAATTAGCTCTCACACCAATATTTGCATCTAGAGCCTTTGCCTTGAGGGCTATCTGAAAACGGCTGTGGCGCTGAAGTTGCCTGTGAATGTGGAGTTGGTGGCATGTGAAACCCGCATGTGGAGCATTCGTTTGTGTGGGAGGCTCTACCAGGTTCATTCCTAGACAATGCATTCAATGGGCACTAAACATAGAGTGTGAAAACTGAGTTTCCTTGAGAGCTGCTTGGAAGCCTGATGGTGTGTGAAGTTAGTGAGCCAAATGGAGTTGTTCTCCCACAAGAACCACTCGGCTGATCCTTCTTCAATATGCCCTTCACCAACATGCAGTGTTTCCTTGATTGAATTAGCTCTCACACCAATACTTGCGTCTAGAGCCTTTGCATTGAGGGCTATCTGAAAACGGCTGTGGCGCTGAAGTTGCCTGTGAATGTGGAGTTGGTGGCATGTGAAACCCGCATGTGGAGCATTTGTTTGTGTGGGATGCTCTACCAGGTTCATTCCTAGATAATGAACTCAAAGGGCACTAAGCATAGAGTGTGAAAACTGAGTTTCCTTGAGAGCTGCTTGGAAGCCTGATGGTGTGTGAAGTTAGTGAGCCAAATGAAGTTGTTTTCCCACAAGAACCACTCGACTGATCCTTCTTCAATATGCCCTTCACCAACATGCAGTGTTTCCTTGATTGAATTACCTCTCACACCAATACTTGCGTCTAGAGCCTTTGCCTTGAGGGCTATCTGAAAACGGCTGTGGCGCTGAAGTTGCCTGTGAATGTGGAGTTGGTGGCATGTGAAACCCGCATGTGGAGCATTCGTTTGTGTGGGAGGCTCTACCAGGTTCATTCCTAGACAATGCATTCAATGGGCACTAAACATAGAGTGTGAAAACTGAGTTTCCTTGAGAGCTGCTTGGAAGCCTGATGGTGTGTGAAGTTAGTGAGCCAAATGGAGTTGTTCTCCCACAAGAACCACTCTGCTGATCCTTCTTCAATATGCCCTTCACCAACATGCAGTGTTTCCTTGATTGAATTAGCTCTCACACCAATATTGGCGTCTAGAGCCTTTGCATTGAGGGCTATCTGAATACGGCTGTGGCGCTGAAGTTGCCTGTGAATGTGGAGTTGGTGGCATGTGAAACCCGCATGTGGAGCATTCGTTTGCGTGGGATGCTGACCAAGCTTCATTTCAGTCCTAGGCACACAAAGAGCACTAAGCATAGAGTGTGAAAACTGAGTTTCCTTGAGAGCTGCTTGGAAGCCTGATGGTGTGTGAAGTTAGTGAGCCAAATGGAGTTGTTTTCCCACAAGAACCACTCGGCTGATCCTTCTTCAATATGCCCTTCACCAACATGCAGTGTTTCCTTGATTGAATTAGCTCTCACACCAATATTTGTGTCTAGAGCCTTTGCCTTGAGGGCTATCTGAAAACGGCTGTGGCGCTGAAGTTGCCTGTGAATGTGGAGTTGGTGGCATGTGAAACCCGCATGTGGAGCATTCGTTTGTGTGGGAGGCTCTACCAGGTTCATTCCTAGACAATGCATTCAATGGGCACTAAACATAGAGTGTGAAAACTGAGTTTCCTTGAGAGCTGCTTGGAAGCCTGATGGTGTGTGAAGTTAGTGAGCCAAATGGAGTTGTTCTCCCACAAGAACCACTCTGCTGATCCTTCTTCAATATGCCCTTCACCAACATGCAGTGTTTCCTTGATTGAATTAGCTCTCACACCAATATTGGCGTCTAGAGCCTTTGCATTGAGGGCTATCTGAATACGGCTGTGGCGCTGAAGTTGCCTGTGAATGTGGAGTTGGTGGCATGTGAAACCCGCATGTGGAGCATTCGTTTGCGTGGGATGCTGACCAAGCTTCATTTCAGTCCTAGGCACACAAAGAGCACTAAGCATAGAGTGTGAAAACTGAGTTTCCTTGAGAGCTGCTTGGAAGCCTGATGGTGTGTGAAGTTAGTGAGCCAAATGGAGTTGTTTTCCCACAAGAACCACTCGGCTGATCCTTCTTCAATATGCCCTTCACCAACATGCAGTGTTTCCTTGATTGAATTAGCTCTCACACCAATATTTGTGTCTAGAGCCTTTGCCTTGAGGGCTATCTGAAAACGGCTGTGGCGCTGAAGTTGCCTGTGAATGTGGAGTTGGTGGCATGTGAAACCCGCATGTGGAGCATTCGTTTGTGTGGGAGGCTCTACCAGGTTCATTCCTAGACAATGCATTCAATGGGCACTAAACATAGAGTGTGAAAACTGAGTTTCCTTGAGAGCTGCTTGGAAGCCTGATGGTGTGTGAAGTTAGTGAGCCAAATGGAGTTGTTCTCCCACAAGAACCACTCGGCTGATCCTTCTTCAATATGCCCTTCACCAACATGCAGTGTTTCCTTGATTGAATTAGCTCTCACACCAATACTTGCGTCTAGAGCCTTTGCATTGAGGGCTATCTGAAAACGGCTGTGGCGCTGAAGTTGCCTGTGAATGTGGAGTTGGTGGCATGTGAAACCCGCATGTGGAGCATTTGTTTGTGTGGGATGCTCTACCAGGTTCATTCCTAGATAATGAACTCAAAGGGCACTAAGCATAGAGTGTGAAAACTGAGTTTCCTTGAGAGCTGCTTGGAAGCCTGATGGTGTGTGAAGTTAGTGAGCCAAATGAAGTTGTTTTCCCACAAGAACCACTCGACTGATCCTTCTTCAATATGCCCTTCACCAACATGCAGTGTTTCCTTGATTGAATTACCTCTCACACCAATACTTGCGTCTAGAGCCTTTGCCTTGAGGGCTATCTGAAAACGGCTGTGGCGCTGAAGTTGCCTGTGAATGTGGAGTTGGTGGCATGTGAAACCCGCATGTGGAGCATTCGTTTGTGTGGGAGGCTCTACCAGGTTCATTCCTAGACAATGCATTCAATGGGCACTAAACATAGAGTGTGAAAACTGAGTTTCCTTGAGAGCTGCTTGGAAGCCTGATGGTGTGTGAAGTTAGTGAGCCAAATGGAGTTGTTCTCCCACAAGAACCACTCTGCTGATCCTTCTTCAATATGCCCTTCACCAACATGCAGTGTTTCCTTGATTGAATTAGCTCTCACACCAATATTGGCGTCTAGAGCCTTTGCATTGAGGGCTATCTGAATACGGCTGTGGCGCTGAAGTTGCCTGTGAATGTGGAGTTGGTGGCATGTGAAACCCGCATGTGGAGCATTCGTTTGCGTGGGATGCTGACCAAGCTTCATTTCAGTCCTAGGCACACAAAGAGCACTAAGCATAGAGTGTGAAAACTGAGTTTCCTTGAGAGCTGCTTGGAAGCCTGATGGTGTGTGAAGTTAGTGAGCCAAATGGAGTTGTTTTCCCACAAGAACCACTCGGCTGATCCTTCTTCAATATGCCCTTCACCAACATGCAGTGTTTCCTTGATTGAATTAGCTCTCACACCAATATTTGTGTCTAGAGCCTTTGCATTGAGGGCTATCTGAAAATGGCTGTGGCGCTGAAGTTGCCTGTGAATGTGGAGTTGGTGGCATGTGAAACCCGCATGTGGAGCATTCGTTTGTGTGGGATGCTCTACCAGGTTCATTCCTAGATAATGCACTCAAAGGGCACTAAGCATAGAGTGTGAAAACTGAGTTTCCTTGAGAGCTGCTTGGAAGCCTGATGGTGTGTGAATTTAGTGAGCCAAATGGAGTTGTTCTCCCACAAGAACCACTCGGCTGATCCTTCTTCAATATGCCCTTCACCAACATGCAGTGTTTCCTTGATTGAATTAGCTCTCACACCAATATTTGCGTCTAGAGCCTTTGCATTGAGGGCTATCTGAAAACGGCTGTGGCGCTGAAGTTGCCTGTGAATGTGGAGTTGGTGGCATGTGAAACCCGCATGTGGAGCATTCGTTTGTGTGGGATGCTGACCAAGCTTCCTTTCAATCCTAGCCATACAAAGGGCACTAAGCATAGAGTGTGAAAACTGAGTTTCCTTGAGAGCTGCTTGGAAGCCTGATGGTGTGTGAAGTTAGTGAGCCAAATGGAGTTGTTCTCCCACAAGAACCACTCGGCTGATCCTTCTTCAATATGCCCTTCACCAACATGCAGTGTTTCCTTGATTGAATTAGCTCTCACACCAATATTTGCATCTAGAGCCTTTGCATTGAGGGCTATCTGAATACGGCTGTGGCGCTGAAGTTGCCTGTGAATGTGGAGTTGGTGGCATGTGAAACCCGCAAGTGGAGCATTCGTTTATGTGGGATGCTGACCAAGCTTCATTTCAGTCCTAGGCACTCAAAGGGCACTAAGCATAGAGTGTAAAAACTGAGTTTCCTTGAGAGCTGCTTGGAAGCCTGATGGTGTGTGAAGTTACTGAGAAAAATGCAGTTGTTCTCCCACAAGAACCACTCGGCTGATCCTTCTTCAATATGCCCTTCACCAACATGCAGTGTTTCCTTGATTGAATTAGCTCTCACACCAATATTTGCGTCTAGAGCCTTTGCATTGAGGGCTATCTGAAAACGGCTGTGGCGCTGAAGTTGCCTGTGAATGTGGAGTTGGTGGCATGTGAAACCCGCATGTGGAGCATTCGTTTGTGTGGGATGCTCTACCAGGTTCATTCCTAGATAATGCACTCAAAGGGCACTAAACATAGAGTGTGAAAACTGAGTTTCCTTGAGAGCTGCTTGGAAGCCTGATGGTGTGTGAAGTTAGTGAGCCAAATGGAGTTGTTCTCCCACAAGAACCACTCGGCTGATCCTTCTTCAATATGCCCTTCACCAACATGCAGTGTTTCCTTGATTGAATTAGCTCTCACACCAATATTTGCATCTAGAACCTTGGCATTGAGGGCTATCTGAAAACGGCTGTGGCGCTGAGGTTGCCTGTGAATGTGGAGTTGGTGGCATGTGAAACCCGCATGTGGAGCATTCGTTTGCGTGGGATGCTGACCAAGCTTCATTTCAGTCCTAGGCACACAAAGAGCACTAAGCATAGAGTGTGAAAACTGAGTTTCCTTGAGAGCTGCTTGGAAGCCTGATGGTGTGTGAAGTTAGTGAGCCAAATGGAGTTGTTCTCCCACAAGAACCACTCGGCTGATCCTTCTTCAATATGCCCTTCACCAACATGCAGTGTTTCCTTGATTAAATTAGCTCTCACACCAATATTTGCGTCTAGAGCCTTTGCATTGAGGGCTATCTGAAAACGGCTGTGGCGCTGAAGTTGCCTGTGAATGTGGAGTTGGTGGCATGTGAAACCCGCATGTGGAGCATTCGTTTGTGTGGGATGCTCTACCAGGTTCATTCCTAGATAATGCACTCAAAGGGCACTAAACATAGAGTGTGAAAACTGAGTTTCCTTGAGAGCTGCTTGGAAGCCTGATGGTGTGTGAAGTTAGTGAGCCAAATGGAGTTGTTCTCCCACAAGAACCACTCGGCTGATCCTTCTTCAATATGCCCTTCACCAACATGCAGTGTTTCCTTGATTGAATTAGCTCTCACACCAATATTTGCATCTAGAACCTTTGCATTGAGGGCTATCTGAAAACTGCTGTGGCGCTGAGGTTGCCTGTGAATGTGGAGTTGGTGGCATGTGAAACCCGCATGTGGAGCATTCGTTTGCGTGGGATGCTGACCAAGCTTCATTTCAGTCCTAGGCACACAAAGAGCACTAAGCATAGAGTGTGAAAACTGAGTTTCCTTGAGAGCTGCTTGGAAGCCTGATGGTGTGTGAAGTTAGTGAGCCAAATGGAGTTGTTCTCCCACAAGAACCACTCGGCTGATCCTTCTTCAATATGCCCTTCACCAACATGCAGTGTTTCCTTGATTGAATTAGCTCTCACACCAATATTTGCGTCTAGAGCCTTTGCATTGAGGGCTATCTGAAAACGGCTGTGGCGCTGAAGTTGCCTGTGAATGTGGAGTTGGTGGCATGTGAAACCCGCATGTGGAGCATTCGTTTGTGTGGGATGCTCTACCAGGTTCATTCCTAGATAATGAACTCAAAGGGCACTAAGCATAGAGTGTGAAAACTGAGTTTCCTTGAGAGCTGCTTGGAAGCCTGATGGTGTGTGAAGTTAGTGAGCCAAATGAAGTTGTTTTCCCACAAGAACCACTCGACTGATCCTTCTTCAATATGCCCTTCACCAACATGCAGTGTTTCCTTGATTGAATTAGCTCTCACACCAATATTTGCATCTAGAGCCTTTGCCTTGAGGGCTATCTGAAAACGGCTGTGGCGCTGAAGTTGCCTGTGAATGTGGAGTTGGTGGCATGTGAAACCCGCATGTGGAGCATTCGTTTGTGTGGGAGGCTCTACCAGGTTCATTCCTAGACAATGCATTCAATGGGCACTAAACATAGAGTGTGAAAACTGAGTTTCCTTGAGAGCTGCTTGGAAGCCTGATGGTGTGTGAAGTTAGTGAGCCAAATGGAGTTGTTCTCCCACAAGAACCACTCGGCTGATCCTTCTTCAATATGCCCTTCACCAACATGCAGTGTTTCCTTGATTGAATTAGCTCTCACACCAATATTGGCGTCTAGAGCCTTTGCATTGAGGGCTATCTGAATACGGCTGTGGCGCTGAAGTTGCCTGTGAATGTGGAGTTGGTGGCATGTGAAACCCGCAAGTGGAGCAGTCGTTTATGTGGGATGCTGACCAAGCTTCATTTCAGTCCTAGGCACTCAAAGGGCACTAAGCATAGAGTGTAAAAACTGAGTTTCCTTGAGAGCTGCTTGGAAGCCTGATGGTGTGTGAAGTTAGTGAGCCAAATGGAGTTGTTCTCCCACAAGAACCACTCGGCTGATCCTTCTTCAATATGCCCTTCACCAACATGCAGTGTTTCCTTGATTGAATTAGCTCTCACACCAATATTTGGGTCTAGAGCCTTTGCATTGAGGGCTATCTGAAAACGGCTGTGGCGCTGAAGTTGCCTGTGAATGTGGAGTTGGTGGCATGTGAAACCCGCATGTGGAGCATTCGTTTGTGTGGGATGCTCTACCAGGTTCATTCCTAGATAATGCACTCAAAGGGCACTAAGCATAGAGTGTGAAAACTGAGTTTCCTTGAGAGCTGCTTGGAAGCCTGATGGTGTGTGAAGTTAGTGAGCCAAATGGAGTTGTTCTCCCACAAGAACCACTTGGCTGATCCTTCTTCAATATGCCCTTCACCAACATGCAGTGTTTCCTTGATTGAATTAGCTCTCACACCAACATTTGCGTCTAGAGCCTTTGCATTGAGGGCTATCTGAAAACGGCTGTGGCGCTGAAGTTGCCTGTGAATGTGGAGTTGGTGGCATGTGAAACCCGCATGTGGAGCATTCGTTTGTGTGGGATGCTCTACCAGGTTCATTCCTAGATAATGCATTCAATGGGCACTAAACATAGAGTGTGAAAACTGAGTTTCCTTGAGAGCTGCTTGGAAGCCTGATGGTGTGTGAAGTTAGTGAGCCAAATGGAGTTGTTCTCCCACAAGAACCACTCGGCTGATCCTTCTTCAATATGCCCTTCACCAACATGCAGTGTTTCCTTGATTGAATTAGCTCTCACACCAATATTTGCGTCTAGAGCCTTTGCATTGAGGGCTATCTGAAAACGGCTGTGGCGCTGAAGTTGCCTGTGAATGTGGAGTTGGTGGCATGTGAAACCCGCATGTGGAGCATTCGTTTATGTGGGATGCTGACCAAGCTTCATTTCAGTCCTAGGCACTCAAAGGGCACTAAGCATAGAGTGTAAAAACTGAGTTTCCTTGAGAGCTGCTTGGAAGCCTGATGGTGTGTGAAGTTAGTGAGCCAAATGGAGTTGTTCTCCCACAAGAACCACTCGGCTGATCCTTCTTCAATATGCCCTTCACCAACATGCAGTGTTTCCTTGATTGAATTAGCTCTCACACCAATATTTGCGTCTAGATCCTTTGCATTGAGGGCTATCTGAAAACGGCTGTGGCGCTGAAGTTGCCTGTGAATGTGGAGTTGGTGGCATGTGAAACCCGCATGTGGAGCATTCGTTTGTGTGGGATGCTCTACCAGGTTCATCCCTAGATAATGCACTCAAAGGGCACTAAACATAGAGTGTGAAAACTGAGTTTCCTTGAGAGCTGCTTGGAAGCCTGATGGTGTGTGAAGTTAGTGAGCCAAATGGAGTTGTTCTCCCACAAGAACCACTCGGCTGATCCTTCTTCAATATGCCCTTCACCAACATGCAGTGTTTCCTTGATTGAATTAGCTCTCACACCAATATTTGCAACTAGAACCTTTGCATTGAGGGCTATCTGAAAACTGCTGTGGCGCTGAGGTTGCCTGTGAATGTGGAGTTGGTGGCATGTGAAACCCGCATGTGGAGCATTCGTTTGTGTGGGATGCTGACCAAGCTTCATTTCAGTCCTAGGCACACAAAGAGCACTAAGCATAGAGTGTGAAAACTGAGTTTCCTTGAGAGCTGCTTGGAAGCCTGATGGTGTGTGAAGTTAGTGAGCCAAATGGAGTTGTTCTCCCACAAGAACCACTCGGCTGATCCTTCTTCAATATGCCCTTCACCCACATGCAGTGTTTCCTTGATTGAATTAGCTCTCACACCAATATTTGCGTCTAGAGCCTTTGCATTGAGGGCTATCTGAAAACGGCTGTGGCGCTGAAGTTGCCTGTGAATGTGGAGTTGGTGGCATGTGAAACCCGCATGTGGAGCATTCGTTTGTGTGGGATGCTCTACCAGGTTCATTCCTAGATAATGAACTCAAAGGGCACTAAGCATAGAGTGTGAAAACTGAGTTTCCTTGAGAGCTGCTTGGAAGCCTGATGGTGTGTGAAGTTAGTGAGCCAAATGAAGTTTTTTTTCCACAAGAACCACTCGACTGATCCTTCTTCAATATGCCCTTCACCAACATGCAGTGTTTCCTTGATTGAATTAGCTCTCACACCAATATTTGCATCTAGAGCCTTTGCCTTGAGGGCTATCTGAAAACGGCTGTGGCGCTGAAGTTGCCTGTGAATGTGGAGTTGTTGGCATGTGAAACCCGCATGTGGAGCATTCGTTTGTGTGGGAGGCTCTACCAGGTTCATTCCTAGACAATGCATTCAATGGGCACTAAACATAGAGTGTGAAAACTGAGTTTCCTTGAGAGCTGCTTGGAAGCCTGATGGTGTGTGAAGTTAGTGAGCCAAATGGAGTTGTTCTCCCACAAGAACCACTCGGCTGATCCTTCTTCAATATGCCCTTCACCAACATGCAGTGTTTCCTTGATTGAATTAGCTCTCACACCAATATTGGCGTCTAGAGCCTTTGCATTGAGGGCTATCTGAATACGGCTGTGGCGCTGAAGTTGCCTGTGAATGTGGAGTTGGTGGCATGTGAAACCCGCAAGTGGAGCAGTCGTTTATGTGGGATGCTGACCAAGCTTCATTTCAGTCCTAGGCACTCAAAGGGCACTAAGCATAGAGTGTAAAAACTGAGTTTCCTTGAGAGCTGCTTGGAAGCCTGATGGTGTGTGAAGTTAGTGAGAAAAATGGAGTTGTTCTCCCACAAGAACCACTCGGCTGATCCTTCTTCAATATGCCCTTCACCAACATGCAGTGTTTCCTTGATTGAATTAGCTCTCACACCAATATTTGCGTCTAGAGCCTTTGCATTGAGGGCTATCTGAAAACGGCTGTGGCGCTGAAGTTGCCTGTGAATGTGGAGTTGGTGGCATGTGAAACCCGCATGTGGAGCATTCGTTCGTGTGGGATGCTGACCAAGCTTCATTTCAGTCCTAGGCACACAAAGAGCACTAAGCATAGAGTGTGAAAACTGAGTTTCCTTGAGAGCTGCTTGGAAGCCTGATGGTGTGTGAAGTTAGTGAGCCAAATGGAGTTGTTCTCCCACAAGAACCACTTGGCTGATCCTTCTTCAATATGCCCTTCACCAACATGCAGTGTTTCCTTGATTGAATTAGCTCTCACACCAACATTTGCGTCTAGAGCCTTTGCATTGAGGGCTATCTGAAAACGGCTGTGGCGCTGAAGTTGCCTGTGAATGTGGAGTTGGTGGCATGTGAAACCCGCATGTGGAGCATTCGTTTGTGTGGGATGCTCTACCAGGTTCATTCATAGATAATGCATTCAATGGGCACTAAACATAGAGTGTGAAAACTGAGTTTCCTTGAGAGCTGCTTGGAAGCCTGATGGTGTGTGAAGTTAGTGAGCCAAATGGAGTTGTTCTCCCACAAGAACCACTCGGCTGATCCTTCTTCAATATGCCCTTCACCAACATGCAGTGTTTCCTTGATTGAATTAGCTCTCACACCAATATTTGCATCTAGAGCCTTTGCATTGAGGGCTATCTGAAAACGGCTGTGGCGCTGAAGTTGCCTGTGAATGTGGAGTTGGTGGCATGTGAAACCCGCATGTGGAGCATTCGTTCGTGTGGGATGCTGACCAAGCTTCATTTCAGTCCTAGGCACACAAAGAGCACTAAGCATAGAGTGTGAAAACTGAGTTTCCTTGAGAGCTGCTTGGAAGCCTGATGGTGTGTGAAGTTAGTGAGCCAAATGGAGTTGTTCTCCCACAAGAACCACTTGGCTGATCCTTCTTCAATATGCCCTTCACCAACATGCAGTGTTTCCTTGATTGAATTAGCTCTCACACCAACATTTGTGTCTAGAGCCTTTGCATTGAGGGCTATCTGAAAACGGCTGTGGCGCTGAAGTTGCCTGTGAATGTGGAGTTGGTGGCATGTGAAACCCGCATGTGGAGCATTCGTTTGTGTGGGATGCTCTACCAGGTTCATTCCTAGATAATGCATTCAATGGGCACTAAACATAGAGTGTGAAAACTGAGTTTCCTTGAGAGCTGCTTGGAAGCCTGATGGTGTGTGAAGTTAGTGAGCCAAATGGAGTTGTTCTCCCACAAGAACCACTCGGCTGATCCTTCTTCAATATGCCCTTCACCAACATGCAGTGTTTCCTTGATTGAATTAGCTCTCACACCAATATTTGCGTCTAGAGCCTTTGCATTGAGGGCTATCTGAAAACGGCTGTGGCGCTGAAGTTGCCTGTGAATGTGGAGTTGGTGGCATGTGAAACCCGCAAGTGGAGCATTCGTTTATGTGGGATGCTGACCAAGCTTCATTTCAGTCCTAGGCACTCAAAGGGCACTAAGCATAGAGTGTAAAAACTGAGTTTCCTTGAGAGCTGCTTGGAAGCCTGATGGTGTGTGAAGTTACTGAGCCAAATGGAGTTGTTCTCCCACAAGAACCACTCGGCTGATCCTTCTTCAATATGCCCTTCACCAACATGCAGTGTTTCCTTGATTGAATTAGCTCTCACACCAATATTTGCGTCTAGATCCTTTGCATTGAGGGCTATCTGAAAACGGCTGTGGCGCTGAAGTTGCCTGTGAATGTGGAGTTGGTGGCATGTGAAACCCGCATGTGGAGCATTCGTTTGTGTGGGATGCTCTACCAGGTTCATTCCTAGATAATGCACTCAAAGGGCACTAAACATAGAGTGTGAAAACTGAGTTTCCTTGAGAGCTGCTTGGAAGCCTGATGGTGTGTGAAGTTAGTGAGCCAAATGGAGTTGTTCTCCCACAAGAACCACTCGGCTGATCCTTCTTCAATATGCCCTTCACCAACATGCAGTGTTTCCTTGATTGAATTAGCTCTCACACCAATATTTGCAACTAGAACCTTTGCATTGAGGGCTATCTGAAAACTGCTGTGGCGCTGAGGTTGCCTGTGAATGTGGAGTTGGTGGCATGTGAAACCCGCATGTGGAGCATTCGTTTGTGTGGGATGCTGACCAAGCTTCATTTCAGTCCTAGGCACACAAAGAGCACTAAGCATAGAGTGTGAAAACTGAGTTTCCTTGAGAGCTGCTTGGAAGCCTGATGGTGTGTGAAGTTAGTGAGCCACATGGAGTTGTTCTCCCACAAGAACCACTCGGCTGATCCTTCTTCAATATGCCCTTCACCAACATGCAGTGTTTCCTTGATTGAATTAGCTCTCACACCAATATTTGCGTCTAGAGCCTTTGCATTGAGGGCTATCTGAAAACGGCTGTGGCGCTGAAGTTGCCTGTGAATGTGGAGTTGGTGGCATGTGAAACCCGCATGTGGAGCATTCGTTTGTGTGGGATGCTCTACCAGGTTCATTCCTAGATAATGAACTCAAAGGGCACTAAGCATAGAGTGTGAAAACTGAGTTTCCTTGAGAGCTGCTTGGAAGCCTGATGGTGTGTGAAGTTAGTGAGCCAAATGAAGTTGTTTTCCCACAAGAACCACTCGACTGATCCTTCTTCAATATGCCCTTCACCAACATGCAGTGTTTCCTTGATTGAATTAGCTCTCACACCAATATTTGCATCTAGAGCCTTTGCCTTGAGGGCTATCTGAAAACGGCTGTGGCGCTGAAGTTGCCTGTGAATGTGGAGTTGGTGGCATGTGAAACCCGCATGTGGAGCATTCGTTTGTGTGGGA
This sequence comes from Ochotona princeps, assembly GCF_030435755.1. Taxonomy (NCBI): domain Eukaryota; kingdom Metazoa; phylum Chordata; class Mammalia; order Lagomorpha; family Ochotonidae; genus Ochotona; species Ochotona princeps. The sequence goes on along the minus strand of NW_026698801.1, from coordinate 45,789 downwards.
GGCTCTACCAGGTTCATTCCTAGATAATGCACTCAAAGGGCACTAAGCATAGAGTGTGAAAACTGAGTTTCCTTGAGAGCTGCTTGGAAGCCTGATGGTGTGTGAAGTTAGTGAGCCAAATGGAGTTGTTCTCCCACAAGAACCACTCGGCTGATCCTTCTTCAATATGCCCTTCACCAACATGCAGTGTTTCCTTGATTGAATTAGCTCTCACACCAATATTTGCGTCTAGAGCCTTTGCCTTGAGGGCTATCTGAAAACGGCTGTGGCGCTGAAGTTGCCTGTGAATGTGGAGTTGGTGGCATGTGAAACCCGCATGTGGAGCATTCGTTCGTGTGGGATGCTGACCAAGCTTCATTTCAGTCCTAGGCACACAAAGAGCACTAAGCATAGAGTGTGAAAACTGAGTTTCCTTGAGAGCTGCTTGGAAGCCTGATGGTGTGTGAAGTTAGTGAGCCAAATGGAGTTGTTCTCCCACAAGAACCACTTGGCTGATCCTTCTTCAATATGCCCTTCACCAACATGCAGTGTTTCCTTGATTGAATTAGCTCTCACACCAACATTTGCGTCTAGAGCCTTTGCATTGAGGGCTATCTGAAAACGGCTGTGGCACTGAAGTTGCCTGTGAATGTGGAGTTGGTGGCATGTGAAACCCGCATGTGGAGCATTCGTTTGTGTGGGATGCTCTACCAGGTTCATTCCTAGATAATGCATTCAATGGGCACTAAACATAGAGTGTGAAAACTGAGTTTCCTTGAGAGCTGCTTGGAAGCCTGATGGTGTGTGAAGTTAGTGAGCCAAATGGAGTTGTTCTCCCACAAGAACCACTCGGCTGATCCTTCTTCAATATGCCCTTCACCAACATGCAGTGTTTCCTTGATTGAATTAGCTCTCACACCAATATTTGCATCTAGAGCCTTTGCATTGAGGGCTATCTGAAAACGGCTGTGGCGCTGAAGTTGCCTGTGAATGTGGAGTTGGTGGCATGGGAAACCCGCATGTGGAGCATTCGTTCGTGTGGGATGCTGACCAAGCTTCATTTCAGTCCTAGGCACACAAAGAGCACTAAGCATAGAGTGTGAAAACTGAGTTTCCTTGAGAGCTGCTTGGAAGCCTGATGGTGTGTGAAGTTAGTGAGCCAAATGGAGTTGTTCTCCCACAAGAACCACTTGGCTGATCCTTCTTCAATATGCCCTTCACCAACATGCAGTGTTTCCTTGATTGAATTAGCTCTCACACCAACATTTGCGTCTAGAGCCTTTGCATTGAGGGCTATCTGAAAACGGCTGTGGCGCTGAAGTTGCCTGTGAATGTGGAGTTGGTGGCATGTGAAACCCGCATGTGGAGCATTCGTTTGTGTGGGATGCTCTACCAGGTTCATTCCTAGATAATGCATTCAATGGGCACTAAACATAGAGTGTGAAAACTGAGTTTCCTTGAGAGCTGCTTGGAAGCCTGATGGTGTGTGAAGTTAGTGAGCCAAATGGAGTTGTTCTCCCACAAGAACCACTCGGCTGATCCTTCTTCAATATGCCCTTCACCAACATGCAGTGTTTCCTTGATTGAATTAGCTCTCACACCAATATTTGCATCTAGAGCCTTTGCATTGAGGGCTATCTGAAAACGGCTGTGGCGCTGAAGTTGCCTGTGAATGTGGAGTTGGTGGCATGTGAAACCCGCATGTGGAGCATTCGTTTGTGTGGGATGCTCTACCAGGTTCATTTCAGTCCTAGCCATACAAAGGGCACTAAGCATAGAGTGTGAAAACTGAGTTTCCTTGAGAGCTGCTTGGAAGCCTGATGGTGTGTGAAGTTAGTGAGCCAAATGGAGTTGTTCTCCCACAAGAACCACTCGGCTGATCCTTCTTCAATATGCCCTTCACCAACATGCAGTGTTTCCTTGATTGAATTAGCTCTCACACCAATATTTGGGTCTAGAGCCTTTGCATTGAGGGCTATCTGAAAACGGCTGTGGCGCTGAAGTTGCCTGTGAATGTGGAGTTGGTGGCATGTGAAACCCGCATGTGGAGCATTCGTTCATGTGGAATGCTGACCAAGCTTCATTTCCGTCCTAGGCACACAAAGAGCACTAAGCATAGAGTGTGAAAACTGAGTTTCCTTGAGAGCTGCTTGGAAGCCTGATGGTGTGTGAAGTTAGTGAGCCAAATGGAGTTGTTCTCCCATAAGAACCACTCGGCTGATCCTTCTTCAATATGCCCTTCACCAACATGCAGTGTTTCCTTGATTGAATTAGCTCTCACACCAACATTTGCGTCTAGAGCCTTTGCATTGAGGGCTATCTGAAAATGGCTGTGGCGCTGAAGTTGCCTGTGAATGTGGAGTTGGTGGCATGTGAAACCCGCATGTGGAGCATTCGTTTGTGCGGGATGCTCTACCAGGTTCATTCCTAGATAATGCACTCAAAGGGCACTAAGCATAGAGTGTGAAAACTGAGTTTCCTTGAGAGCTGCTTGGAAGCCTGATGGTGTGTGAAGTTAGTGAGCCAAATGGAGTTGTTCTCCCACAAGAACCACTCGGCTGATCCTTCTTCAATATGCCCTTCACCAACATGCAGTGTTTCCTTGATTGAATTAGCTCTCACACCAATATTTGCATCTAGATCCTTTGCATTGAGGGCTATCTGAAAACGACTGTGGCGTTGAAGTTGCCTGTGAATGTGGAGTTGGTGGCATGTGAAACCCGCATGTGGAGCATTCGTTTGTGTGGGATGCTGACCAAGCTTCATTTCAGTCCTAGGCACACAAAGAGCACTAAGCATAGAGTGTGAAAACTGAGTTTCCTTGAGAGCTGCTTGGAAGCCTGATGGTGTGTGAAGTTAGTGAGCCAAATGGAGTTGTTCTCCCACAAGAACCACTCGGCTGATCCTTCTTCAATATGCCCTTCACCAACATGCAGTGTTTCCTTGATTGAATTAGCTCTCACACCAATATTTGCGTCTAGAGCCTTTGCATTGAGGGCTATCTGAAAACGACTGTGGCGTTGAAGTTGCCTGTGAATGTGGAGTTGGTGGCATGTGAAACCCGCATGTGGAGCATTCGTTTGTGTGGGATGCTGACCAAGCTTCATTTCAGTCCTAGGCACACAAAGAGCACTAAGCATAGAGTGTGAAAACTGAGTTTCCTTGAGAGCTGCTTGGAAGCCTGATGGTGTGTGAAGTTAGTGAGCCAAATGGAGTTGTTCTCCCACAAGAACCACTCGGCTGATCCTTCTTCAATATGCCCTTCACCAACATGCAGTGTTTCCTTGATTGAATTAGCTCTCACACCAATATTTGGGTCTAGAGCCTTTGCATTGAGGGCTATCTGAAAACGGCTGTGGCGCTGAAGTTGCCTGTGAATGTGGAGTTGGTGGCATGTGAAACCCGCATGTGGAGCATTCGTTCATGTGGAATGCTGACCAAGCTTCATTTCCGTCCTAGGCACACAAAGAGCACTAAGCATAGAGTGTGAAAACTGAGTTTCCTTGAGAGCTGCTTGGAAGCCTGATGGTGTGTGAAGTTAGTGAGCCAAATGGAGTTGTTCTCCCATAAGAACCACTCGGCTGATCCTTCTTCAATATGCCCTTCACCAACATGCAGTGTTTCCTTGATTGAATTAGCTCTCACACCAACATTTGCGTCTAGAGCCTTTGCATTGAGGGCTATCTGAAAATGGCTGTGGCGCTGAAGTTGCCTGTGAATGTGGAGTTGGTGGCATGTGAAACCCGCATGTGGAGCATTCGTTTGTGCGGGATGCTCTACCAGGTTCATTCCTAGATAATGCACTCAAAGGGCACTAAGCATAGAGTGTGAAAACTGAGTTTCCTTGAGAGCTGCTTGGAAGCCTGATGGTGTGTGAAGTTAGTGAGCCAAATGGAGTTGTTCTCCCACAAGAACCACTCGGCTGATCCTTCTTCAATATGCCCTTCACCAACATGCAGTGTTTCCTTGATTGAATTAGCTCTCACACCAATATTTGCATCTAGATCCTTTGCATTGAGGGCTATCTGAAAACGACTGTGGCGTTGAAGTTGCCTGTGAATGTGGAGTTGGTGGCATGTGAAACCCGCATGTGGAGCATTCGTTTGTGTGGGATGCTGACCAAGCTTCATTTCAGTCCTAGGCACACAAAGAGCACTAAGCATAGAGTGTGAAAACTGAGTTTCCTTGAGAGCTGCTTGGAAGCCTGATGGTGTGTGAAGTTAGTGAGCCAAATGGAGTTGTTCTCCCACAAGAACCACTCGGCTGATCCTTCTTCAATATGCCCTTCACCAACATGCAGTGTTTCCTTGATTGAATTAGCTCTCACACCAATATTTGCGTCTAGAGCCTTTGCATTGAGGGCTATCTGAAAACGACTGTGGCGTTGAAGTTGCCTGTGAATGTGGAGTTGGTGGCATGTGAAACCCGCATGTGGAGCATTCGTTTGTGTGGGATGCTGACCAAGCTTCATTTCAGTCCTAGGCACACAAAGAGCACTAAGCATAGAGTGTGAAAACTGAGTTTCCTTGAGAGCTGCTTGGAAGCCTGATGGTGTGTGAAGTTAGTGAGCCAAATGGAGTTGTTCTCCCACAAGAACCACTCGGCTGATCCTTATTCAATATGCCCTTCACCAACATGCAGTGTTTCCTTGATTGAATTAGCTCTCACACCAATATTTGGGTCTAGAGCCTTTGCATTGAGGGCTATCTGAAAACGGCTGTGGCGCTGAAGTTGCCTGTGAATGTGGAGTTGGTGGCATGTGAAACCCGCATGTGGAGCATTCGTTCATGTGGAATGCTGACCAAGCTTCATTTCCGTCCTAGGCACACAAAGAGCACTAAGCATAGAGTGTGAAAACTGAGTTTCCTTGAGAGCTGCTTGGAAGCCTGATGGTGTGTGAAGTTAGTGAGCCAAATGGAGTTGTTCTCCCACAAGAACCACTCGGCTGATCCTTCTTCAATATGCCCTTCACCAACATGCAGTGTTTCCTTGATTGAATTAGCTCTCACACCAATATTTGCGTCTAGATCCTTTGCATTGAGGGCTATCTGAAAACGACTGTGGCGTTGAAGTTGCCTGTGAATGTGGAGTTGGTGGCATGTGAAACCCACATGTGGAGCATTCGTTTGTGTGGGATGCTGACCAAGCTTCATTTCAGTCCTAGGCACACAAAGAGCACTAAGCATAGAGTGTGAAAACTGAGTTTCCTTGAGAGCTGCTTGGAAGCCTGATGGTGTGTGAAGTTAGTGAGCCAAATGGAGTTGTTCTCCCACAAGAACCACTCGGCTGATCCTTCTTCAATATGCCCTTCACCAACATGCAGTGTTTCCTTGATTGAATTAGCTCTCACACCAATATTTGCGTCTAGAGCCTTTGCATTGAGGGCTATCTGAAAACGGCTGTGGCGCTGAAGTTGCCTGTGAATGTGGAGTTGGTGGCATGTGAAAGCCGCATGTGGAGCATTCGTTTGTGTGGGATGCTCTACCAGGTTCATTCCTAGATAATGCTTTCAATGGGCACTAAACATAGAGTGTGAAAACTGAGTTTCCTTGAGAGCTGCTTGGAAGCCTGATGGTGTGTGAAGTTAGTGAGCCAAATGGAGTTGTTCTCCCACAGGAACCACTCGGCTGATCCTTCTTCAATATGCCCTTCACCAACATGCAGTGTTTCCTTGATTGAATTAGCTCTCACACCAATATTTGCGTCTAGAGCCTTTGCATTGAGGGCTATCTGAAAACGGCTGTGGTGCTGAAGTTGCCTGTGAATGTGGAGTTGGTGGCATGTGAAACCCGCATGTGGAGCATTCGTTTGTGTGGGATGCTCTACCAGGTTCATTCCTAGATAATGCACTCAAAGAGCACTAAGCATAGAGTGTGAAAACTGAGTTTCCTTGAGAGCTGCTTGGAAGCCTGATGGTGTGTGAAGTTAGTGAGCCAAATGGAGTTGTTCTCCCACAAGAACCACTCGGCTGATCCTTCTTCAATATGCCCTTCACCAACATGCAGTGTTTCCTTGATTGAATTAGCTCTCACACCAATATTTGCGTCTAGAGCCTTTGCATTGAGGGCTATCTGAAAACGGCTGTGGCGCTGAAGTTGCCTGTGAATGTGGAGTTGGTGGCATGTGAAACCCGCATGTGGAGCATTCGTTTGTGTGGGATGCTCTACCTGGTTCATTTCAGTCCTAGCCATACAAAGGGCACTAAGCATAGAGTGTGAAAACTGAGTTTCCTTGAGAGCTGCTTGGAAGCCTGATGGTGTGTGAAGTTAGTGAGCCAAATGGAGTTGTTCTCCCACAAGAACCACTCGGCTGATCCTTCTTCAATATGCCCTTCACCAACATGCAGTGTTTCCTTGATTGAATTAGCTCTCACACCAATATTTGGGTCTAGAGCCTTTGCATTGAGGGCTATCTGAAAACGGCTGTGGCACTGAAGTTGCCTGTGAATGTGGAGTTGGTGCCATGTGAAACCGGCATGTGGAGCATTCGTTTGCGTGGGATGCTCTACCAGGTTCATTCCTAGATAATGCACTCAAAGAGCACTAAGCATAGAGTGTGAAAACTGAGTTTCCTTGAGAGCTGCTTGGAAGCCTGATGGTGTGTGAAGTTAGTGAGCCAAATGGAGTTGTTCTCCCATAAGAACCACTCGGCTGATCCTTCTTCAATATGCCCTTCACCAACATGCAGTGTTTCCTTGATTGAATTAGCTCTCACACCAACATTTGCGTCTAGAGCCTTTGCATTGAGGGCTATCTGAAAACGGCTGTGGCGCTGAAGTTGCCTGTGAATGTGGAGTTGGTGGCATGTGAAACCCGCATGTGGAGCATTCGTTTGTGTGGGATGCTCTACCAGGTTCATTCCTAGATAATGCACTCAAAGGGCACTAAGCATAGAGTGTGAAAACTGAGTTTCCTTGAGAGCTGCTTGGAAGCCTGATGGTGTGTGAAGTTAGTGAGCCAAATGGAGTTGTTCTCCCACAAGAACCACTCGGCTGATCCTTCTTCAATATGCCCTTCACCAACATGCAGTGTTTCCTTGATTGAATTAGCTCTCACACCAATATTTGCGTCTAGAGCCTTTGCATTGAGGGCTATCTGAAAACGACTGTGGCGTTGAAGTTGCCTGTGAATGTGGAGTTGGTGGCATGTGAAACCCGCATGTGGAGCATTCGTTTGTGTGGGATGCTGACCAAGCTTCATTTCAGTCCTAGGCACACAAAGAGCACTAAGCATAGAGTGTGAAAACTGAGTTTCCTTGAGAGCTGCTTGGAAGCCTGATGGTGTGTGAAGTTAGTGAGCCAAATGGAGTTGTTCTCCCACAAGAACCACTCGGCTGATCCTTCTTCAATATGCCCTTCACCAACATGCAGTGTTTCCTTGATTGAATTAGCTCTCACACCAATATTTGCGTCTAGAGCCTTTGCATTGAGGGCTATCTGAAAACGGCTGTGGCGCTGAAGTTGCCTGTGAATGTGGAGTTGGTGGCATGTGAAAGCCGCATGTGGAGCATTCGTTTGTGCGGGATGCTCTACCAGGTTCATTCCTAGATAATGCATTCAATGGGCACTAAACATAGAGTGTGAAAACTGAGTTTCCTTGAGAGCTGCTTGGAAGCCTGATGGTGTGTGAAGTTAGTGAGCCAAATGGAGTTGTTCTCCCACAAGAACCACTCGGCTGATCCTTCTTCAATATGCCCTTCACCAACATGCAGTGTTTCCTTGATTGAATTAGCTCTCACACCAATATTTGCGTCTAGAGCCTTTGCATTGAGGGCTATCTGAAAACGGCTGTGGCGCTGAAGTTGCCTGTGAATGTGGAGTTGGTGGCATGTGAAACCCGCATGTGGAGCATTCGTTTGTGTGGGATGCTCTACCAGGTTCATTCCTAGATAATGCACTCAAAGAGCACTAAGCATAGAGTGTGAAAACTGAGTTTCCTTGAGAGCTGCTTGGAAGCCTGATGGTGTGTGAAGTTAGTGAGCCAAATGGAGTTGTTCTCCCATAAGAACCACTCGGCTGATCCTTCTTCAATATGCCCTTCACCAACATGCAGTGTTTCCTTGATTGAATTAGCTCTCACACCAATATTTGCGTCTAGAGCCTTTGCATTGAGGGCTATCTGAAAACGGCTGTGGCGCTGAAGTTGCCTGTGAATGTGGAGTTGGTGGCATGTGAAACCCGCATGTGGAGCATTCGTTTGTGTGGGATGCTCTACCTGGTTCATTTCAGTCCTAGCCATACAAAGGGCACTAAGCATAGAGTGTGAAAACTGAGTTTCCTTGAGAGCTGCTTGGAAGCCTGATGGTGTGTGAAGTTAGTGAGCCAAATGGAGTTGTTCTCCCACAAGAACCACTCGGCTGATCCTTCTTCAATATGCCCTTCACCAACATGCAGTGTTTCCTTGATTGAATTAGCTCTCACACCAATATTTGGGTCTAGAGCCTTTGCATTGAGGGCTATCTGAAAACGGCTGTGGCGCTGAAGTTGCCTGTGAATGTGGAGTTGGTGGCATGTGAAACCGGCATGTGGAGCATTCGTTTGCGTGGGATGCTCTACCAGGTTCATTCCTAGATAATGCACTCAAAGAGCACTAAGCATAGAGTGTGAAAACTGAGTTTCCTTGAGAGCTGCTTGGAAGCCTGATGGTGTGTGAAGTTAGTGAGCCAAATGGAGTTGTTCTCCCACAAGAACCACTCGGCTGATCCTTCTTCAATATGCCCTTCACCAACATGCAGTGTTTCCTTGATTGAATTAGCTCTCACACCAACATTTGCGTCTAGAGCCTTTGCATTGAGGGCTATCTGAAAACGGCTGTGGCGCTGAAGTTGCCTGTGAATGTGGAGTTGGTGGCATGTGAAACCCGCATGTGGAGCATTCGTTTGTGTGGGATGCTCTACCAGGTTCATTCCTAGATAATGCATTCAATGGGCACTAAACATAGAGTGTGAAAACTGAGTTTCCTTGAGAGCTGCTTGGAAGCCTGATGGTGTGTGAAGTTAGTGAGCCAAATGGAGTTGTTCTCCCACAAGAACCACTCGGCTGATCCTTCTTCAATATGCCCTTCACCAACATGCAGTGTTTCCTTGATTGAATTAGCTCTCACACCAATATTTGGGTCTAGAGCCTTTGCATTGAGGGCTATCTGAAAACGGCTGTGGCGCTGAAGTTGCCTGTGAATGTGGAGTTGGTGGCATGTGAAACCCGCATGTGGAGCATTCGTTCGTGTGGGATGCTGACCAAGCTTCATTTCAGTCCTAGGCACACAAAGAGCACTAAGCATAGAGTGTGAAAACTGAGTTTCCTTGAGAGCTGCTTGGAAGCCTGATGGTGTGTGAAGTTAGTGAGCCAAATGGAGTTGTTCTCCCACAAGAACCACTTGGCTGATCCTTCTTCAATATGCCCTTCACCAACATGCAGTGTTTCCTTGATTGAATTAGCTCTCACCCCAACATTTGCGTCTAGAGCCTTTGCATTGAGGGCTATCTGAAAACGGCTGTGGCGCTGAAGTTGCCTGTGAATGTGGAGTTGGTGGCATGTGAAACCCGCATGTGGAGCATTCGTTTGTGTGGGATGCTCTACCAGGTTCATTCCTAGATAATGCATTCAATGGGCACTAAACATAGAGTGTGAAAACTGAGTTTCCTTGAGAGCTGCTTGGAAGCCTGATGGTGTGTGAAGTTAGTGAGCCAAATGGAGTTGTTCTCCCACAAGAACCACTCGGCTGATCCTTCTTCAATATGCCCTTCACCAACATGCAGTGTTTCCTTGATTGAATTAGCTCTCACACCAATATTTGGGTCTAGAGCCTTTGCATTGAGGGCTATCTGAAAACGGCTGTGGCGCTGAAGTTGCCTGTGAATGTGGAGTTGGTGGCATGTGAAACCCGCATGTGGAGCATTCGTTTGTGTGGGATGCTCTACCAGGTTCATTTCAGTCCTAGCCATACAAAGGGCACTAAGCATAGAGTGTGAAAACTGAGTTTCCTTGAGAGCTGCTTGGAAGCCTGATGGTGTGTGAAGTTAGTGAGCCAAATGGAGTTGTTCTCCCACAAGAACCACTCGGCTGATCCTTCTTCAATATGCCCTTCACCAACATGCAGTGTTTCCTTGATTGAATTAGCTCTCACACCAATATTTGCGTCTAGAGCCTTTGCATTGAGGGCTATCTGAAAACGGCTGTGGCGCTGAAGTTGCCTGTGAATGTGGAGTTGGTGGCATGTGAAACCGGCATGTGGAGCATTCGTTTGCGTGGGATGCTCTACCAGGTTCATTCCTAGATAATGCACTCAAAGAGCACTAAGCATAGAGTGTGAAAACTGAGTTTCCTTGAGAGCTGCTTGGAAGCCTGATGGTGTGTGAAGTTAGTGAGCCAAATGGAGTTGTTCTCCCACAAGAACCACTCGGCTGATCCTTCTTCAATATGCCCTTCACCAACATGCAGTGTTTCCTTGATTGAATTAGCTCTCACACCAACATTTGCGTCTAGAGCCTTTGCATTGAGGGCTATCTGAAAACGGCTGTGGCGCTGAAGTTGCCTGTGAATGTGGAGTTGGTGGCATGTGAAACCCGCATGTGGAACATTCGTTTGTGTGGGATGCTCTACCAGGTTCATTCCTAGATAATGCACTCAAAGGGCACTAAAGATAGAGTGTGAAAACTGAGTTTCCTTGAGAGCTGCTTGGAAGCCTGATGGTGTGTGAAGTTAGTGAGCCAAATGGAGTTGTTCTCCCACAAGAACCACTCGGCTGATCCTTCTTCAATATGCCCTTCACCAACATGCAGTGTTTCCTTGATTGAATTAGCTCTCACACCAATATTTGGGTCTAGAGCCTTTGCATTGAGGGCTATCTGAAAACGGCTGTGGCGCTGAAGTTGCCTGTGAATGTGGAGTTGGTGGCATGTGAAACCCGCATGTGGAGCATTCGTTCGTGTGGGATGCTGACCAAGCTTCATTTCAGTCCTAGGCACACAAAGGGCACTAAGCATAGAGTGTGAAAACTGAGTTTCCTTGAGAGCTGCTTGGAAGCCTGATGGTGTGTGAAGTTAGTGAGCCAAATGGAGTTGTTCTCCCACAAGAACCACTTGGCTGATCCTTCTTCAATATGCCCTTCACCAACATGCAGTGTTTCCTTGATTGAATTAGCTCTCACACCAACATTTGCGTCTAGAGCCTTTGCATTGAGGGCTATCTGAAAACGGCTGTGGCGCTGAAGTTGCCTGTGAATGTGGAGTTGGTGGCATGTGAAACCCGCATGTGGAGCATTCGTTTGTGTGGGATGCTCTACCAGGTTCATTCCTAGATAATGCATTCAATGGGCACTAAACATAGAGTGTGAAAACTGAGTTTCCTTGAGAGCTGCTTGGAAGCCTGATGGTGTGTGAAGTTAGTGAGCCAAATGGAGTTGTTCTCCCACAAGAACCACTCGGCTGATCCTTCTTCAATATGCCCTTCACCAACATGCAGTGTTTCCTTGATTGAATTAGCTCTCACACCAATATTTGCATCTAGAGCCTTTGCATTGAGGGCTATCTGAAAACGGCTGTGGCGCTGAAGTTGCCTGTGAATGTGGAGTTGGTGGCATGTGAAACCCGCATGTGGAGCATTCGTTTGTGTGGGATGCTCTACCAGGTTCATTTCAGTCCTAGCCATACAAAGGGCACTAAGCATAGAGTGTGAAAACTGAGTTTCCTTGAGAGCTGCTTGGAAGCCTGATGGTGTGTGAAGTTAGTGAGCCAAATGGAGTTGTTCTCTCACAAGAACCACTCGGCTGATCCTTCTTCAATATGCCCTTCACCAACATGCAGTGTTTCCTTGATTGAATTAGCTCTCACACCAATATTTGCGTCTAGAGCCTTTGCATTGAGGGCTATCTGAAAACGGCTGTGGCGCTGAAGTTGCCTGTGAATGTGGAGTTGGTGGCATGTGAAACCCTCATGTGGAGCATTCGTTTGTGTGGGATGCTCTACCAGGTTCATTTCATTCCTAGCCATACAAAGGGCACTAAGCATACAGTGTGAAAACTGAGTTTCCTTGAGAGCTGCTTGGAAGCCTGATGGTGTGTGAAGTTAGTGAGCCAAATGGAGTTGTTCTCCCACAAGAACCACTCGGCTGATCCTTCTTCAATATGCCCTTCACCAACATGCAGTGTTTCCTTGATTGAATTAGCTCTCACACCAATATTTGGGTCTAGAGCCTTTGCATTGAGGGCTATCTGAAAACGGCTGTGGCGCTGAAGTTGCCTGTGAATGTGGAGTTGGTGGCATGTGAAACCCGCATGTGGAGCATTCGTTCATGTGGAATGCTGACCAAGCTTCATTTCCGTCCTAGGCACACAAAGAGCACTAAGCATAGAGTGTGAAAACTGAGTTTCCTTGAGAGCTGCTTGGAAGCCTGATGGTGTGTGAAGTTAGTGAGCCAAATGGAGTTGTTCTCCCATAAGAACCACTCGGCTGATCCTTCTTCAATATGCCCTTCACCAACATGCAGTGTTTCCTTGATTGAATTAGCTCTCACACCAACATTTGCGTCTAGAGCCTTTGCATTGAGGGCTATCTGAAAACGGCTGTGGCGCTGAAGTTGCCTGTGAATGTGGAGTTGGTGGCATGTGAAAGCCGCATGTGGAGCATTCGTTTGTGTGGGATGCTCTACCAGGTTCATCCCTAGATAATGCACTCAAAGGGCACTAAACATAGAGTGTGAAAACTGAGTTTCCTTGAGAGCTGCTTGGAAGCCTGATGGTGTGTGAAGTTAGTGAGCCAAATGGAGTTGTTCTCCCACAAGAACCACTCGGCTGATCCTTCTTCAATATGCCCTTCACCAACATGCAGTGTTTCCTTGATTGAATTAGCTCTCACACCAATATTTGCGTCTAGAGCCTTTGCATTGAGGGCTATCTGAAAACGGCTGTGGCGCTGAAGTTGCCTGTGAATGTGGAGTTGGTGGCATGTGAAACCCGCATGTGGAGCATTCGTTTGTGTGGGATGCTCTACCAGGTTCATTCCTAGATAATGCACTCAAAGAGCACTAAGCATAGAGTGTGAAAACTGAGTTTCCTTGAGAGCTGCTTGGAAGCCTGATGGTGTGTGAAGTTAGTGAGCCAAATGGAGTTGTTCTCCCACAAGAACCACTCGGCTGATCCTTCTTCAATATGCCCTTCACCAACATGCAGTGTTTCCTTGATTGAATTAGCTCTCACACCAATATTTGCGTCTAGAGCCTTTGCATTGAGGGCTATCTGAAAACGGCTGTGGCGCTGAAGTTGCCTGTGAATGTGGAGTTGGTGGCATGTGAAACCCGCATGTGGAGCATTCGTTTGTGTGGGATGCTCTACCTGGTTCATTTCAGTCCTAGCCATACAAAGGGCACTAAGCATAGAGTGTGAAAACTGAGTTTCCTTGAGAGCTGCTTGGAAGCCTGATGGTGTGTGAAGTTAGTGAGCCAAATGGAGTTGTTCTCCCACAAGAACCACTCGGCTGATCCTTCTTCAATATGCCCTTCACCAACATGCAGTGTTTCCTTGATTGAATTAGCTCTCACACCAATATTTGGGTCTAGAGCCTTTGCATTGAGGGCTATCTGAAAACGGCTGTGGCGCTGAAGTTGCCTGTGAATGTGGAGTTGGTGGCATGTGAAACCGGCATGTGGAGCATTCGTTTGCGTGGGATGCTCTACCAGGTTCATTCCTAGATAATGCACTCAAAGAGCACTAAGCATAGAGTGTGAAAACTGAGTTTCCTTGAGAGCTGCTTGGAAGCCTGATGGTGTGTGAAGTTAGTGAGCCAAATGGAGTTGTTCTCCCACAAGAACCACTCGGCTGATCCTTCTTCAATATGCCCTTCACCAACATGCAGTGTTTCCTTGATTGAATTAGCTCTCACACCAACATTTGCGTCTAGAGCCTTTGCATTGAGGGCTATCTGAAAACGGCTGTGGCGCTGAAGTTGCCTGTGAATGTGGAGTTGGTGGCATGTGAAACCCGCATGTGGAGCATTCGTTTGTGTGGGATGCTCTACCAGGTTCATTCCTAGATAATGCATTCAATGGGCACTAAACATAGAGTGTGAAAACTGAGTTTCCTTGAGAGCTGCTTGGAAGCCTGATGGTGTGTGAAGTTAGTGAGCCAAATGGAGTTGTTCTCCCACAAGAACCACTCGGCTGATCCTTCTTCAATATGCCCTTCACCAACATGCAGTGTTTCCTTGATTGAATTAGCTCTCACACCAATATTTGGGTCTAGAGCCTTTGCATTGAGGGCTATCTGAAAACGGCTGTGGCGCTGAAGTTGCCTGTGAATGTGGAGTTGGTGGCATGTGAAACCCGCATGTGGAGCATTCGTTCGTGTGGGATGCTGACCAAGCTTCATTTCAGTCCTAGGCACACAAAGAGCACTAAGCATAGAGTGTGAAAACTGAGTTTCCTTGAGAGCTGCTTGGAAGCCTGATGGTGTGTGAAGTTAGTGAGCCAAATGGAGTTGTTCTCCCACAAGAACCACTTGGCTGATCCTTCTTCAATATGCCCTTCACCAACATGCAGTGTTTCCTTGATTGAATTAGCTCTCACACCAACATTTGCGTCTAGAGCCTTTGCATTGAGGGCTATCTGAAAACGGCTGTGGCGCTGAAGTTGCCTGTGAATGTGGAGTTGGTGGCATGTGAAAGCCGCATGTGGAGCATTCGTTTGTGTGGGATGCTCTACCAGGTTCATTCCTAGATAATGCATTCAATGGGCACTAAACATAGAGTGTGAAAACTGAGTTTCCTTGAGAGCTGCTTGGAAGCCTGATGGTGTGTGAAGTTAGTGAGCCAAATGGAGTTGTTCTCCCACAAGAACCACTTGGCTGATCCTTCTTCAATATGCCCTTCACCAACATGCAGTGTTTCCTTGATTGAATTAGCTCTCACACCAATATTTGCATCTAGAGCCTTTGCATTGAGGGCTATCTGAAAACGGCTGTGGCGCTGAAGTTGCCTGTGAATGTGGAGTTGGTGGCATGTGAAACCCGCATGTGGAGCATTCGTTTGTGTGGGATGCTCTACCAGGTTCATTTCAGTCCTAGCCATACAAAGGGCACTAAGCATAGAGTGTGAAAACTGAGTTTCCTTGAGAGCTGCTTGGAAGCCTGATGGTGTGTGAAGTTAGTGAGCCAAATGGAGTTGTTCTCCCATAAGAACCACTCGGCTGATCCTTCTTCAATATGCCCTTCACCAACATGCAGTGTTTCCTTGATTGAATTAGCTCTCACACCAATATTTGCGTCTAGAGCCTTTGCATTGAGGGCTATCTGAAAACGGCTGTGGCGCTGAAGTTGCCTGTGAATGTGGAGTTGGTGGCATGTGAAACCCGCATGTGGAGCATTCGTTTGTGTGGGATGCTCTACCTGGTTCATTTCAGTCCTAGCCATACAAAGGGCACTAAGCATAGAGTGTGAAAACTGAGTTTCCTTGAGAGCTGCTTGGAAGCCTGATGGTGTGTGAAGTTAGTGAGCCAAATGGAGTTGTTCTCCCACAAGAACCACTCGGCTGATCCTTCTTCAATATGCCCTTCACCAACATGCAGTGTTTCCTTGATTGAATTAGCTCTCACACCAATATTTGGGTCTAGAGCCTTTGCATTGAGGGCTATCTGAAAACGGCTGTGGCGCTGAAGTTGCCTGTGAATGTGGAGTTGGTGGCATGTGAAACCGGCATGTGGAGCATTCGTTTGCGTGGGATGCTCTACCAGGTTCATTCCTAGATAATGCACTCAAAGAGCACTAAGCATAGAGTGTGAAAACTGAGTTTCCTTGAGAGCTGCTTGGAAGCCTGATGGTGTGTGAAGTTAGTGAGCCAAATGGAGTTGTTCTCCCACAAGAACCACTCGGCTGATCCTTCTTCAATATGCCCTTCACCAACATGCAGTGTTTCCTTGATTGAATTAGCTCTCACACCAACATTTGCGTCTAGAGCCTTTGCATTGAGGGCTATCTGAAAACGGCTGTGGCGCTGAAGTTGCCTGTGAATGTGGAGTTGGTGGCATGTGAAACCCGCATGTGGAGCATTCGATTGTGTGGGATGCTCTACCAGGTTCATTCCTAGATAATGCATTCAATGGGCACTAAACATAGAGTGTGAAAACTGAGTTTCCTTGAGAGCTGCTTGGAAGCCTGATGGTGTGTGAAGTTAGTGAGCCAAATGGAGTTGTTCTCCCACAAGAACCACTCGGCTGATCCTTCTTCAATATGCCCTTCACCAACATGCAGTGTTTCCTTGATTGAATTAGCTCTCACACCAATATTTGGGTCTAGAGCCTTTGCATTGAGGGCTATCTGAAAACGGCTGTGGCGCTGAAGTTGCCTGTGAATGTGGAGTTGGTGGCATGTGAAACCCGCATGTGGAGCATTCGTTCGTGTGGGATGCTGACCAAGCTTCATTTCAGTCCTAGGCACACAAAGAGCACTAAGCATAGAGTGTGAAAACTGAGTTTCCTTGAGAGCTGCTTGGAAGCCTGATGGTGTGTGAAGTTAGTGAGCCAAATGGAGTTGTTCTCCCACAAGAACCACTTGGCTGATCCTTCTTCAATATGCCCTTCACCAACATGCAGTGTTTCCTTGATTGAATTAGCTCTCACACCAACATTTGCGTCTAGAGCCTTTGCATTGAGGGCTATCTGAAAACGGCTGTGGCGCTGAAGTTGCCTGTGAATGTGGAGTTGGTGGCATGTGAAACCCGCATGTGGAGCATTCGTTTGTGTGGGATGCTCTACCAGGTTCATTCCTAGATAATGCATTCAATGGGCACTAAACATAGAGTGTGAAAACTGAGTTTCCTTGAGAGCTGCTTGGAAGCCTGATGGTGTGTGAAGTTAGTGAGCCAAATGGAGTTGTTCTCCCACAAGAACCACTCGGCTGATCCTTCTTCAATATGCCCTTCACCAACATGCAGTGTTTCCTTGATTGAATTAGCTCTCACACCAATATTTGCATCTAGAGCCTTTGCATTGAGGGCTATCTGAAAACGGCTGTGGCGCTGAAGTTGCCTGTGAATGTGGAGTTGGTGGCATGTGAAACCCGCATGTGGAGCATTCGTTTGTGTGGGATGCTCTACCAGGTTCATTTCAGTCCTAGCCATACAAAGGGCACTAAGCATAGAGTGTGAAAACTGAGTTTCCTTGAGAGCTGCTTGGAAGCCTGATGGTGTGTGAAGTTAGTGAGCCAAATGGAGTTGTTCTCTCACAAGAACCACTCGGCTGATCCTTCTTCAATATGCCCTTCACCAACATGCAGTGTTTCCTTGATTGAATTAGCTCTCACACCAATATTTGCGTCTAGAGCCTTTGCATTGAGGGCTATCTGAAAACGGCTGTGGCGCTGAAGTTGCCTGTGAATGTGGAGTTGGTGGCATGTGAAACCCGCATGTGGAGCATTCGTTTGTGTGGGATGCTCTACCAGGTTCATTTCAGTCCTAGCCATACAAAGGGCACTAAGCATAGAGTGTGAAAACTGAGTTTCCTTGAGAGCTGCTTGGAAGCCTGATGGTGTGTGAAGTTAGTGAGCCAAATGGAGTTGTTCTCCCACAAGAACCACTCGGCTGATCCTTCTTCAATATGCCCTTCACCAACATGCAGTGTTTCCTTGATTGAATTAGCTCTCACACCAATATTTGTGTCTAGAGCCTTTGCATTGAGGGCTATCTGAAAACGGCTGTGGCGCTGAAGTTGCCTGTGAATGTGGAGTTGGTGGCATGTGAAACCCGCATGTGGAGCATTCGTTCATGTGGAATGCTGACCAAGCTTCATTACCGTCCTAGGCACACAAAGAGCACTAAGCATAGAGTGTGAAAACTGAGTTTCCTTGAGAGCTGCTTGGAAGCCTGATGGTGTGTGAAGTTAGTGAGCCAAATGGAGTTGTTCTCCCATAAGAACCACTCGGCTGATCCTTCTTCAATATGCCCTTCACCAACATGCAGTGTTTCCTTGATTGAATTAGCTCTCACACCAACATTTGCGTCTAGAGCCTTTGCATTGAGGGCTATCTGAAAACGGCTGTGGCGCTGAAGTTGCCTGTGAATGTGGAGTTGGTGGCATGTGAAACCCGCATGTGGAGCATTCGTTTGTGTGGGATGCTCTACCAGGTTCATTCCTAGATAATGCACTCAAAGGGCACTAAGCATAGAGTGTGAAAACTGAGTTTCCTTGAGAGCTGCTTGGAAGCCTGATGGTGTGTGAAGTTAGTGAGCCAAATGGAGTTGTTCTCCCACAAGAACCACTCGGCTGATCCTTCTTCAATATGCCCTTCACCAACATGCAGTGTTTCCTTGATTGAATTAGCTCTCACACCAATATTTGCGTCTAGATCCTTTGCATTGAGGGCTATCTGAAAACGACTGTGGCGTTGAAGTTGCCTGTGAATGTGGAGTTGGTGGCATGTGAAACCCGCATGTGGAGCATTCGTTTGTGTGGGATGCAGACCAAGCTTCATTTCCGTCCTAGGCACACAAAGAGCACTAAGCATAGAGTGTGAAAACTGAGTTTCCTTGAGAGCTGCTTGGAAGCCTGATGGTGTGTGAAGTTAGTGAGCCAAATGGAGTTGTTCTCCCATAAGAACCACTCGGCTGATCCTTCTTCAATATGCCCTTCACCAACATGCAGTGTTTCCTTGATTGAATTAGCTCTCACACCAACATTTGCGTCTAGAGCCTTTGCATTGAGGGCTATCTGAAAACGGCTGTGGCGCTGAAGTTGCCTGTGATTGTGGAGTTGGTGGCATGTGAAACCCGCATGTGGAGCATTCGTTTATGTGGGATGCTCTACCAGGTTCATCCCTAGATAATGCACTCAAAGGGCACTAAGCATAGAGTGTGAAAACTGAGTTTCCTTGAGAGCTGCTTGGAAGCCTGATGGTGTGTGAAGTTAGTGAGCCAAATGGAGTTGTTCTCCCACAAGAACCACTCGGCTGATCCTTCTTCAATATGCCCTTCACCAACATGCAGTGTTTCCTTGATTGAATTAGCTCTCACACCAATATTTGCGTCTAGATCCTTTGCATTGAGGGCTATCTGAAAACGACTGTGGCGTTGAAGTTGCCTGTGAATGTGGAGTTGGTGGCATGTGAAACCCGCATGTGGAGCATTCGTTTGTGTGGGATGCTGACCAAGCTTCATTTCAGTCCTAGGCACACAAAGAGCACTAAGCATAGAGTGTGAAAACTGAGTTTCCTTGAGAGCTGCTTGGAAGCCTGATGGTGTGTGAAGTTAGTGAGCCAAATGGAGTTGTTCTCCCACAAGAACCACTCGGTTGATCCTTCTTCAATATGCCCTTCACCAACATGCAGTGTTTCCTTGATTGAATTAGCTCTCACACCAATATTTGCGTCTAGAGCCTTTGCATTGAGGGCTATCTGAAAACGGCTGTGGCGCTGAAGTTGCCTGTGAATGTGGAGTTGGTGGCATGTGAAAGCCGCATGTGGAGCATTCGTTTGTGTGGGATGCTCTACCAGGTTCATTCCTAGATAATGCATTCAATGGGCACTAAACATAGAGTGTGAAAACTGAGTTTCCTTGAGAGCTGCTTGGAAGCCTGATGGTGTGTGAAGTTAGTGAGCCAAATGGAGTTGTTCTCCCACAAGAACCACTCGGCTGATCCTTCTTCAATATGCCCTTCACCAACATGCAGTGTTTCCTTGATTGAATTAGCTCTCACACCAATATTTGCGTCTAGAGCCTTTGCATTGAGGGCTATCTGAAAACGGCTGTGGCGCTGAAGTTGCCTGTGAATGTGGAGTTGGTGGCATGTGAAACCCGCATGTGGAGCATTCGTTCGTGTGGGATGCTGACCAAGCTTCATTTCAGTCCTAGGCACACAAAGAGCACTAAGCATAGAGTGTGAAAACTGAGTTTCCTTGAGAGCTGCTTGGAAGCCTGATGGTGTGTGAAGTTAGTGAGCCAAATAGAGTTGTTCTCCCACAAGAACCGCTCGGCTGATCCTTCTTCAATATGCCCTTCACCAACATGCAGTGTTTCCTTGATTGAATTAGCTCTCACACCAATATTTGCGTCTAGAGCCTTTGCATTGAGGGCTATCTGAAAACGGCTGTGGCGCTGAAGTTGCCTGTGAATGTGGAGTTGGTGGCATGTGAAAGCCGCATGTGGAGCATTCGTTTGTGTGGGATGCTCTACCAGGTTCATTCCTAGATAATGCATTCAATGGGCACTAAACATAGAGTGTGAAAACTGAGTTTCCTTGAGAGCTGCTTGGAAGCCTGATGGTGTGTGAAGTTAGTGAGCCAAATGGAGTTGTTCTCCCACAAGAACCACTCGGCTGATCCTTCTTCAATATGCCCTTCACCAACATGCAGTGTTTCCTTGATTGAATTAGCTCTCACACCAATATTTGCATCTAGAGCCTTTGCATTGAGGGCTATCTGAAAACGGCTGTGGCGCTGAAGTTGCCTGTGAATGTGGAGTTGGTGGCATGTGAAACCCGCATGTGGAGCATTCGTTTGTGTGGGATGCTCTACCAGGTTCATTTCAGTCCTAGCCATACAAAGGGCACTAAGCATAGAGTGTGAAAACTGAGTTTCCTTGAGAGCTGCTTGGAAGCCTGATGGTGTGTGAAGTTAGTGAGCCAAATGGAGTTGTTCTCTCACAAGAACCACTCGGCTGATCCTTCTTCAATATGCCCTTCACCAACATGCAGTGTTTCCTTGATTGAATTAGCTCTCACACCAATATTTGCGTCTAGAGCCTTTGCATTGAGGGCTATCTGAAAACGGCTGTGGCGCTGAAGTTGCCTGTGAATGTGGAGTTGGTGGCATGTGAAACCCGCATGTGGAGCATTCGTTTGTGTGGGATGCTCTACCAGGTTCATTTCAGTCCTAGCCATACAAAGGGCACTAAGCATAGAGTGTGAAAACTGAGTTTCCTTGAGAGCTGCTTGGAAGCCTGATGGTGTGTGAAGTTAGTGAGCCAAATGGAGTTGTTCTCCCACAAGAACCACTCGGCTGATCCTTCTTCAATATGCCCTTCACCAACATGCAGTGTTTCCTTGATTGAATTAGCTCTCACACCAATATTTGCGTCTAGAGCCTTTGCATTGAGGGCTATCTGAAAACGGCTGTGGCGCTGAAGTTGCCTGTGAATGTGGAGTTGGTGGCATGTGAAACCCGCATGTGGAGCATTCGTTCATGTGGAATGCTGACCAAGCTTCATTACCGTCCTAGGCACACAAAGAGCACTAAGCATAGAGTGTGAAAACTGAGTTTCCTTGAGAGCTGCTTGGAAGCCTGATGGTGTGTGAAGTTAGTGAGCCAAATGGAGTTGTTCTCCCATAAGAACCACTCGGCTGATCCTTCTTCAATATGCCCTTCACCAACATGCAGTGTTTCCTTGATTGAATTAGCTCTCACACCAACATTTGCGTCTAGAGCCTTTGCATTGAGGGCTATCTGAAAACGGCTGTGGCGCTGAAGTTGCCTGTGAATGTGGAGTTGGTGGCATGTGAAACCCGCATGTGGAGCATTCGTTTGTGTGGGATGCTCTACCAGGTTCATTCCTAGATAATGCACTCAAAGGGCACTAAGCATAGAGTGTGAAAACTGAGTTTCCTTGAGAGCTGCTTGGAAGCCTGATGGTGTGTGAAGTTAGTGAGCCAAATGGAGTTGTTCTCCCACAAGAACCACTCGGCTGATCCTTCTTCAATATGCCCTTCACCAACATGCAGTGTTTCCTTGATTGAATTAGCTCTCACACCAATATTTGCGTCTAGATCCTTTGCATTGAGGGCTATCTGAAAACGACTGTGGCGTTGAAGTTGCCTGTGAATGTGGAGTTGGTGGCATGTGAAACCCGCATGTGGAGCATTCGTTTGTGTGGGATGCAGACCAAGCTTCATTTCAGTCCTAGGCACACAAAGAGCACTAAGCATAGAGTGTGAAAACTGAGTTTCCTTGAGAGCTGCTTGGAAGCCTGATGGTGTGTGAAGTTAGTGAGCCAAATGGAGTTGTTCTCCCATAAGAACCACTCGGTTGATCCTTCTTCAATATGCCCTTCACCAACATGCAGTGTTTCCTTGATTGAATTAGCTCTCACACCAACATTTGCGTCTAGAGCCTTTTCATTGAGGGCTATCTGAAAACGGCTGTGGCGCTGAAGTTGCCTGTGAATGTGGAGTTGGTGGCATGTGAAACCCGCATGTGGAGCATTCGTTTGTGTGGGATGCTCTACCAGGTTCATCCCTAGATAATGCACTCAAAGGGCACTAAGCATAGAGTGTGAAAACTGAGTTTCCTTGAGAGCTGCTTGGAAGCCTGATGGTGTGTGAAGTTAGTGAGCCAAATGGAGTTGTTCTCCCACAAGAACCACTCGGCTGATCCTTCTTCAATATGCCCTTCACCAACATGCAGTGTTTCCTTGATTGAATTAGCTCTCACACCAATATTTGCGTCTAGATCCTTTGCATTGAGGGCTATCTGAAAACGACTGTGGCGTTGAAGTTGCCTGTGAATGTGGAGTTGGTGGCATGTGAAACCCGCATGTGGAGCATTCGTTTGTGTGGGATGCTGACCAAGCTTCATTTCAGTCCTAGGCACACAAAGAGCACTAAGCATAGAGTGTGAAAACTGTTTCCTTGAGAGCTGCTTGGAAGCCTGATGGTGTGTGAAGTTAGTGAGCCAAATGGAGTTGTTCTCCCACAAGAACCACTCGGTTGATCCTTCTTCAATATGCCCTTCACCAACATGCAGTGTTTCCTTGATTGAATTAGCTCTCACACCAATATTTGCGTCTAGAGCCTTTGCATTGAGGGCTATCTGAAAACGGCTGTGGCGCTGAAGTTGCCTGTGAATGTGGAGTTGGTGGCATGTGAAAGCCGCATGTGGAGCATTCGTTTGTGTGGGATGCTCTACCAGGTTCATTCCTAGATAATGCATTCAATGGGCACTAAACATAGAGTGTGAAAACTGAGTTTCCTTGAGAGCTGCTTGGAAGCCTGATGGTGTGTGAAGTTAGTGAGCCAAATGGAGTTGTTCTCCCACAAGAACCACTCGGCTGATCCTTCTTCAATATGCCCTTCACCAACATGCAGTGTTTCCTTGATTGAATTAGCTCTCACACCAATATTTGCGTCTAGAGCCTTTGCATTGAGGGCTATCTGAAAACGGCTGTGGCGCTGAAGTTGCCTGTGAATGTGGAGTTGGTGGCATGTGAAACCCGCATGTGGAGCATTCGTTCGTGTGGGATGCTGACCAAGCTTCATTTCCGTCCTAGGCACACAAAGAGCACTAAGCATAGAGTGTGAAAACTGAGTTTCCTTGAGAGCTGCTTGGAAGCCTGATGGTGTGTGAAGTTAGTGAGCCAAATGGAGTTGTTCTCCCACAAGAACCACTTGGCTGATCCTTCTTCAATATGCCCTTCACCAACATGCACTGTTTCCTTGATTGAATTAGCTCTCACACCAACATTTGCGTCTAGAGCCTTTGCATTGAGGGCTATCTGAAAACGGCTGTGGCGCTGAAGTTGCCTGTGAATGTGGAGTTGGTGGCATGTGAAACCCGCATGTGGAGCATTCGTTTGTGTGGGATGCTCTACCAGGTTCATTCCTAGATAATGCATTCAATGGGCACTAAACATAGAGTGTGAAAACTGAGTTTCCTTGAGAGCTGCTTGGAAGCCTGATGGTGTGTGAAGTTAGTGAGCCAAATGGAGTTGTTCTCCCACAAGAACCACTCGGCTGATCCTTCTTCAATATGCCCTTCACCAACATGCAGTGTTTCCTTGATTGAATTAGCTCTCACACCAATATTTGCATCTAGAGCCTTTGCATTGAGGGCTATCTGAAAACGGCTGTGGCGCTGAAGTTGCCTGTGAATGTGGAGTTGGTGGCATGTGAAACCCGCATGTGGAGCATTCGTTTGTGTGGGATGCTCTACCAGGTTCATTTCAGTCCTAGCCATACAAAGGGCACTAAGCATAGAGTGTGAAAACTGAGTTTCCTTGAGAGCTGCTTGGAAGCCTGATGGTGTGTGAAGTTAGTGAGCCAAATGGAGTTGTTCTCTCACAAGAACCACTCGGCTGATCCTTCTTCAATATGCCCTTCACCAACATGCAGTGTTTCCTTGATTGAATTAGCTCTCACACCAATATTTGCGTCTAGAGCCTTTGCATTGAGGGCTATCTGAAAACGGCTGTGGCGCTGAAGTTGCCTGTGAATGTGGAGTTGGTGGCATGTGAAACCCGCATGTGGAGCATTCGTTTGTGTGGGATGCTCTACCAGGTTCATTTCAGTCCTAGCCATACAAAGGGCACTAAGCATAGAGTGTGAAAACTGAGTTTCCTTGAGAGCTGCTTGGAAGCCTGATGGTGTGTGAAGTTAGTGAGCCAAATGGAGTTGTTCTCCCACAAGAACCACTCGGCTGATCCTTCTTCAATATGCCCTTCACCAACATGCAGTGTTTCCTTGATTGAATTAGCTCTCACACCAATATTTGGGTCTAGAGCCTTTGCATTGAGGGCTATCTGAAAACGGCTGTGGCGCTGAAGTTGCCTGTGAATGTGGAGTTGGTGGCATGTGAAACCCGCATGTGGAGCATTCGTTCATGTGGAATGCTGACCAAGCTTCATTTCCGTCCTAGGCACACAAAGAGCACTAAGCATAGAGTGTGAAAACTGAGTTTCCTTGAGAGCTGCTTGGAAGCCTGATGGTGTGTGAAGTTAGTGAGCCAAATGGAGTTGTTCTCCCATAAGAACCACTCGGCTGATCCTTCTTCAATATGCCCTTCACCAACATGCAGTGTTTCCTTGATTGAATTAGCTCTCACACCAACATTTGCGTCTAGAGCCTTTGCATTGAGGGCTATCTGAAAACGGCTGTGGCGCTGAAGTTGCCTGTGAATGTGGAGTTGGTGGCATGTGAAACCCGCATGTGGAGCATTCGTTTGTGTGGGATGCTCTACCAGGTTCATTCCTAGATAATGCACTCAAAGGGCACTAAGCATAGAGTGTGAAAACTGAGTTTCCTTGAGAGCTGCTTGGAAGCCTGATGGTGTGTGAAGTTAGTGAGCCAAATGGAGTTGTTCTCCCACAAGAACCACTCGGCTGATCCTTCTTCAATATGCCCTTCACCAACATGCAGTGTTTCCTTGATTGAATTAGCTCTCACACCAATATTTGCGTCTAGATCCTTTGCATTGAGGGCTATCTGAAAACGACTGTGGCGTTGAAGTTGCCTGTGAATGTGGAGTTGGTGGCATGTGAAACCCGCATGTGGAGCATTCGTTTGTGTGGGATGCAGACCAAGCTTCATTTCCGTCCTAGGCACACAAAGAGCACTAAGCATAGAGTGTGAAAACTGAGTTTCCTTGAGAGCTGCTTGGAAGCCTGATGGTGTGTGAAGTTAGTGAGCCAAATGGAGTTGTTCTCCCACAAGAACCACTTGGCTGATCCTTCTTCAATATGCCCTTCACCAACATGCAGTGTTTCCTTGATTGAATTAGCTCTCACAGCAACATTTGCGTCTAGAGCCTTTGCATTGAGGGCTATCTGAAAACGGCTGTGGCGCTGAAGTTGCCTGTGAATGTGGAGTTGGTGGCATGTGAAACCCGCATGTGGAGCATTCGTTTGTGTGGGATGCTCTACCAGGTTCATTCCTAGATAATGCATTCAATGGGCACTAAACATAGAGTGTGAAAACTGAGTTTCCTTGAGAGCTGCTTGGAAGCCTGATGGTGTGTGAAGTTAGTGAGCCAAATGGAGTTGTTCTCCCACAAGAACCACTCGGCTGATCCTTCTTCAATATGCCCTTCACCAACATGCAGTGTTTCCTTGATTGAATTAGCTCTCACACCAATATTTGCATCTAGAGCCTTTGCATTGAGGGCTATCTGAAAACGGCTGTGGCGCTGAAGTTGCCTGTGAATGTGGAGTTGGTGGCATGTGAAACCCGCATGTGGAGCATTCGTTTGTGTGGGATGCTCTACCAGGTTCATTTCAGTCCTAGCCATACAAAGGGCACTAAGCATAGAGTGTGAAAACTGAGTTTCCTTGAGAGCTGCTTGGAAGCCTGATGGTGTGTGAAGTTAGTGAGCCAAATGGAGTTGTTCTCTCACAAGAACCACTCGGCTGATCCTTCTTCAATATGCCCTTCACCAACATGCAGTGTTTCCTTGATTGAATTAGCTCTCACACCAATATTTGCGTCTAGAGCCTTTGCATTGAGGGCTATCTGAAAACGGCTGTGGCGCTGAAGTTGCCTGTGAATGTGGAGTTGGTGGCATGTGAAACCCGCATGTGGAGCATTCGTTTGTGTGGGATGCTCTACCAGGTTCATTTCAGTCCTAGCCATACAAAGGGCACTAAGCATACAGTGTGAAAACTGAGTTTCCTTGAGAGCTGCTTGGAAGCCTGATGGTGTGTGAAGTTAGTGAGCCAAATGGAGTTGTTCTCCCACAAGAACCACTCGGCTGATCCTTCTTCAATATGCCCTTCACCAACATGCACTGTTTCCTTGATTGAATTAGCTCTCACACCAATATTTGGGTCTAGAGCCTTTGCATTCAGGGCTATCTGAAAACGGCTGTGGCGCTGAAGTTGCCTGTGAATGTGGAGTTGGTGGCATGTGAAACCCGCATGTGGAGCATTCGTTCATGTGGAATGCTGACCAAGCTTCATTTCCGTCCTAGGCACACAAAGAGCACTAAGCATAGAGTGTGAAAACTGAGTTTCCTTGAGAGCTGCTTGGAAGCCTGATGGTGTGTGAAGTTAGTGAGCCAAATGGAGTTGTTCTCCCATAAGAACCACTCGGCTGATCCTTCTTCAATATGCCCTTCACCAACATGCAGTGTTTCCTTGATTGAATTAGCTCTCACACCAACATTTGCGTCTAGAGCCTTTTCATTGAGGGCTATCTGAAAACGGCTGTGGCGCTGAAGTTGCCTGTGAATGTGGAGTTGGTGGCATGTGAAACCCGCATGTGGAGCATTCGTTTGTGTGGGATGCTCTACCAGGTTCATTCCTAGATAATGCACTCAAAGGGCACTAAGCATAGAGTGTGAAAACTGAGTTTCCTTGAGAGCTGCTTGGAAGCCTGATGGTGTGTGAAGTTAGTGAGCCAAATGGAGTTGTTCTCCCACAAGAACCACTCGGCTGATCCTTCTTCAATATGCCCTTCACCAACATGCAGTGTTTCCTTGATTGAATTAGCTCTCACACCAATATTTGCGTCTAGATCCTTTGCATTGAGGGCTATCTGAAAACGACTGTGGCGTTGAAGTTGCCTGTGAATGTGGAGTTGGTGGCATGTGAAACCCGCATGTGGAGCATTCGTTTGTGTGGGATGCTGACCAAGCTTCATTTCAGTCCTAGGCACACAAAGAGCACTAAGCATAGAGTGTGAAAACTGAGTTTCCTTGAGAGCTGCTTGGAAGCCTGATGGTGTGTGAAGTTAGTGAGCCAAATGGAGTTGTTCTCCCACAAGAACCACTCGGTTGATCCTTCTTCAATATGCCCTTCACCAACATGCAGTGTTTCCTTGATTGAATTAGCTCTCACACCAATATTTGCGTCTAGAGCCTTTGCATTGAGGGCTATCTGAAAACGGCTGTGGCGCTGAAGTTGCCTGTGAATGTGGAGTTGGTGGCATGTGAAAGCCGCATGTGGAGCATTCGTTTGTGTGGGATGCTCTACCAGGTTCATTCCTAGATAATGCATTCAATGGGCACTAAACATAGAGTGTGAAAACTGAGTTTCCTTGAGAGCTGCTTGGAAGCCTGATGGTGTGTGAAGTTAGTGAGCCAAATGGAGTTGTTCTCCCACAAGAACCACTCGGCTGATCCTTCTTCAATATGCCCTTCACCAACATGCAGTGTTTCCTTGATTGAATTAGCTCTCACACCAATATTTGCGTCTAGAGCCTTTGCATTGAGGGCTATCTGAAAACGGCTGTGGCGCTGAAGTTGCCTGTCAATGTGGAGTTGGTGGCATGTGAAACCCGCATGTGGAGCATTCGTTCGTGTGGGATGCTCTACCAGGTTCATTCCTAGATAATGCACTCAAAGAGCACTAAGCATAGAGTGTGAAAACTGAGTTTCCTTGAGAGCTGCTTGGAAGCCTGATGGTGTGTGAAGTTAGTGAGCCAAATGGAGTTGTTCTCCCATAAGAACCACTCGGCTGATCCTTCTTCAATATGCCCTTCACCAACATGCAGTGTTTCCTTGATTGAATTAGCTCTCACACCAATATTTGCGTCTAGAGCCTTTGCATTGAGGGCTATCTGAAAACGGCTGTGGCGCTGAAGTTGCCTGTGAATGTGGAGTTGGTGGCATGTGAAACCCGCATGTGGAGCATTCGTTTGTGTGGGATGCTCTACCAGGTTCATTTCAGTCCTAGCCATACAAAGGGCACTAAGCATAGAGTGTGAAAACTGAGCTTCCTTGAGAGCTGCTTGGAAGCCTGATGGTGTGTGAAGTTAGTGAGCCAAATGGAGTTGTTCTCCCACAAGAACCACTCGGCTGATCCTTCTTCAATATGCCCTTCACCAACATGCACTGTTTCCTTGATTGAATTAGCTCTCACACCAATATTTGGGTCTAGAGCCTTTGCATTCAGGGCTATCTGAAAACGGCTGTGGCGCTGAAGTTGCCTGTGAATGTGGAGTTGGTGGCATGTGAAACCCGCATGTGGAGCATTCGTTCATGTGGAATGCTGACCAAGCTTCATTTCCGTCCTAGGCACACAAAGAGCACTAAGCATAGAGTGTGAAAACTGAGTTTCCTTGAGAGCTGCTTGGAAGCCTGATGGTGTGTGAAGTTAGTGAGCCAAATGGAGTTGTTCTCCCATAAGAACCACTCGGCTGATCCTTCTTCAATATGCCCTTCACCAACATGCAGTGTTTCCTTGATTGAATTAGCTCTCACACCAACATTTGCGTCTAGAGCCTTTTCATTGAGGGCTATCTGAAAACGGCTGTGGCGCTGAAGTTGCCTGTGAATGTGGAGTTGGTGGCATGTGAAACCCGCATGTGGAGCATTCGTTTGTGTGGGATGCTCTACCAGGTTCATTCCTAGATAATGCACTCAAAGGGCACTAAGCAAAGAGTGTGAAAACTGAGTTTCCTTGAGAGCTGCTTGGAAGCCTGATGGTGTGTGAAGTTAGTGAGCCAAATGGAGTTGTTCTCCCACAAGAACCACTCGGCTGATCCTTCTTCAATATGCCCTTCACCAACATGCAGTGTTTCCTTGATTGAATTAGCTCTCACACCAATATTTGCGTCTAGATCCTTTGCATTGAGGGCTATCTGAAAACGACTGTGGCGTTGAAGTTGCCTGTGAATGTGGAGTTGGTGGCATGTGAAACCCGCATGTGGAGCATTCGTTTGTGTGGGATGCTGACCAAGCTTCATTTCAGTCCTAGGCACACAAAGAGCACTAAGCATAGAGTGTGAAAACTGAGTTTCCTTGAGAGCTGCTTGGAAGCCTGATGGTGTGTGAAGTTAGTGAGCCAAATGGAGTTGTTCTCCCACAAGAACCACTCGGTTGATCCTTCTTCAATATGCCCTTCACCAACATGCAGTGTTTCCTTGATTGAATTAGCTCTCACACCAATATTTGCGTCTAGAGCCTTTGCATTGAGGGCTATCTGAAAACGGCTGTGGCGCTGAAGTTGCCTGTGAATGTGGAGTTGGTGGCATGTGAAAGCCGCATGTGGAGCATTCGTTTGTGTGGGATGCTCTACCAGGTTCATTCCTAGATAATGCATTCAATGGGCACTAAACATAGAGTGTGAAAACTGAGTTTCCTTGAGAGCTGCTTGGAAGCCTGATGGTGTGTGAAGTTAGTGAGCCAAATGGAGTTGTTCTCCCACAAGAACCACTCGGCTGATCCTTCTTCAATATGCCCTTCACCAACATGCAGTGTTTCCTTGATTGAATTAGCTCTCACACCAATATTTGCGTCTAGAGCCTTTGCATTGAGGGCTATCTGAAAACGGCTGTGGCGCTGAAGTTGCCTGTGAATGTGGAGTTGGTGGCATGTGAAACCCGCATGTGGAGCATTCGTTTATGTGGGATGCTCTACCAGGTTCATTCCTAGATAATGCACTCAAAGAGCACTAAGCATAGAGTGTGAAAACTGAGTTTCCTTGAGAGCTGCTTGGAAGCCTGATGGTGTGTGAAGTTAGTGAGCCAAATGGAGTTGTTCTCCCATAAGAACCACTCGGCTGATCCTTCTTCAATATGCCCTTCACCAACATGCAGTGTTTCCTTGATTGAATTAGCTCTCACACCAATATTTGGGTCTAGAGCCTTTGCATTGAGGGCTATCTGAAAACGGCTGTGGCGCTGAAGTTGCCTGTGAATGTGGAGTTGGTGGCATGTGAAACCCGCATGTGGAGCATTCGTTTGTGTGGTATGCTCTACCAGGTTCATTCCTAGATAATGCACTCAAAGGGCACTAAACATAGAGTGTGAAAACTGAGTTTCCTTGAGAGCTGCATGGAAGCCTGATGGTGTGTGAAGTTAGTGAGCCAAATGGAATTGTTCTCCCACAAGAACCACTCGGCTGATCCTTCTTCAATATGCCCTTCACCAACATGCAGTGTTTCCTTGATTGAATTAGCTCTCACACCAATATTTCCATCTAGAGCCTTTGCATTGAGGGCTATCTGAATACGGCTGTGGCGCTGAAGTTGCCTGTGAATGTGGAGTTGGTGGCATGTGAAACACGCAAGTGGAGCATTCGTTTATGTGGGATGCTGACCAAGCTTCATTTCAGTCCTAGGCACACAAAGAGCACTAAGCATAGAGTGTGAAAACTGAGTTTCCTTGAGAGCTGCTTGAAAGCCTGATGGTGTGTGAAGTTAGTGAGCCAAATTGAGTTGTTCTCCCACAAGAACCACTCGGCTGATCCTTCTTCAATATGCCCTTCACCAACATGCAGTGTTTCCTTGATTGAATTAGCTCTCACGCCAATATTTGTGTCTAGAGCCTTTGCATTGAGGGCTATCTGAAAATGGCTGTGGCGCTGAAGTTGCCTGTGAATGTGGAGTTGGTGGCATGTGAAACCCGCATGTGGAGCATTCGTTTGTGTGGGATGCTCTACCAGGTTCATTCCTAGATAATGCACTCAAAGGGCACTAAGCATAGAGTGTGAAAACTGAGTTTCCTTGAGAGCTGCTTGGAAGCCTGATGGTGTGTGAAGTTAGTGAGCCAAATGGAGTTGTTCTCCCACAAGAACCACTCGGCTGATCCTTCTTCAATATGCCCTTCACCAACATGCAGTGTTTCCTTGATTGAATTAGCTCTCACACCAATATTTGCGTCTAGAGCCTTTGCATTGAGGGCTATCTGAAAACGGCTGTGGCGCTGAAGTTGCCTGTGAATGTGGAGTTGGTGGCATGTGAAACCCGCATGTGGAGCATTCGTTTGTGTGGGATGCTCTACCAGGTTCATTCCTAGATAATGCATTCAATGGGCACTAAACATAGAGTGTGAATACTGAGTTTCCTTGAGAGCTGCTTGGAAGCCTGATGGTGTGTGAAGTTAGTGAGCCAAATGGAGTTGTTCTCCCACAAGAACCAC
The DNA here is from genome assembly GCF_030435755.1 of Ochotona princeps. Classification (NCBI taxonomy): domain Eukaryota; kingdom Metazoa; phylum Chordata; class Mammalia; order Lagomorpha; family Ochotonidae; genus Ochotona; species Ochotona princeps. Next base: position 14,273 of record NW_026698801.1, on the reverse strand, counting down.
TCGGCTGATCCTTCTTCAATATGCCCTTCACCAACATGCAGTGTTTCCTTGATTGAATTAGCTCTCACACCAATATTTGCGTCTAGATCCTTTGCATTGAGGGCTATCTGAAAACGACTGTGGCGTTGAAGTTGCCTGTGAATGTGGAGTTGGTGGCATGTGAAACCCGCATGTGGAGCATTCGTTTGTGTGGGATGCTGACCAAGCTTCATTTCAGTCCTAGGCACACAAAGAGCACTAAGCATAGAGTGTGAAAACTGAGTTTCCTTGAGAGCTGCTTGGAAGCCTGATGGTGTGTGAAGTTAGTGAGCCAAATGGAGTTGTTCTCCCACAAGAACCACTCGGTTGATCCTTCTTCAATATGCCCTTCACCAACATGCAGTGTTTCCTTGATTGAATTAGCTCTCACACCAATATTTGCGTCTAGAGCCTTTGCATTGAGGGCTATCTGAAAACGGCTGTGGCGCTGAAGTTGCCTGTGAATGTGGAGTTGGTGGCATGTGAAAGCCGCATGTGGAGCATTCGTTTGTGTGGGATGCTCTACCAGGTTCATTCCTAGATAATGCATTCAATGGGCACTAAACATAGAGTGTGAAAACTGAGTTTCCTTGAGAGCTGCTTGGAAGCCTGATGGTGTGTGAAGTTAGTGAGCCAAATGGAGTTGTTCTCCCACAAGAACCACTCGGCTGATCCTTCTTCAATATGCCCTTCACCAACATGCAGTGTTTCCTTGATTGAATTAGCTCTCACACCAATATTTGCGTCTAGAGCCTTTGCATTGAGGGCTATCTGAAAACGGCTGTGGCGCTGAAGTTGCCTGTGAATGTGGAGTTGGTGGCATGTGAAACCCGCATGTGGAGCATTCGTTTGTGTGGGATGCTGACCAAGCTTCCTTTCAATCCTAGCCATACAAAGGGCACTAAGCATAGAGTGTGAAAACTGAGTTTCCTTGAGAGCTGCTTGGAAGCCTGATGGTGTGTGAAGTTAGTGAGCCAAATGGAGTTGTTCTCCCACAAGAACCACTCGGCTGATCCTTCTTCAATATGCCCTTCACCAACATGCAGTGTTTCCTTGATTGAATTAGCTCTCACACCAATATTTGGGTCTAGAGCCTTTGCATTGAGGGCTATCTGAAAACGGCTGTGGCGCTGAAGTTGCCTGTGAATGTGGAGTTGGTGGCATGTGAAACCCGCATGTGGAGCATTCGTTCATGTGGAATGCTGACCAAGCTTCATTTCCGTCCTAGGCACACAAAGAGCACTAAGCATAGAGTGTGAAAACTGAGTTTCCTTGAGAGCTGCTTGGAAGCCTGATGGTGTGTGAAGTTAGTGAGCCAAATGGAGTTGTTCTCCCATAAGAACCACTCGGCTGATCCTTCTTCAATATGCCCTTCACCAACATGCAGTGTTTCCTTGATTGAATTAGCTCTCACACCAACATTTGCGTCTAGAGCCTTTTCATTGAGGGCTATCTGAAAACGGCTGTGGCGCTGAAGTTGCCTGTGAATGTGGAGTTGGTGGCATGTGAAACCCGCATGTGGAGCATTCGTTTGTGTGGGATGCTCTACCAGGTTCATTCCTAGATAATGCACTCAAAGGGCACTAAGCATAGAGTGTGAAAACTGAGTTTCCTTGAGAGCTGCTTGGAAGCCTGATGGTGTGTGAAGTTAGTGAGCCAAATGGAGTTGTTCTCCCACAAGAACCACTCGGCTGATCCTTCTTCAATATGCCCTTCACCAACATGCAGTGTTTCCTTGATTGAATTAGCTCTCACACCAATATTTGCGTCTAGATCCTTTGCATTGAGGGCTATCTGAAAACGACTGTGGCGTTGAAGTTGCCTGTGAATGTGGAGTTGGTGGCATGTGAAACCCGCATGTGGAGCATTCGTTTGTGTGGGATGCAGACCAAGCTTCATTTCCGTCCTAGGCACACAAAGAGCACTAAGCATAGAGTGTGAAAACTGAGTTTCCTTGAGAGCTGCTTGGAAGCCTGATGGTGTGTGAAGTTAGTGAGCCAAATGGAGTTGTTCTCCCATAAGAACCACTCGGCTGATCCTTCTTCAATATGCCCTTCACCAACATGCAGTGTTTCCTTGATTGAATTAGCTCTCACACCAACATTTGCGTCTAGAGCCTTTTCATTGAGGGCTATCTGAAAACGGCTGTGGCGCTGAAGTTGCCTGTGAATGTGGAGTTGGTGGCATGTGAAACCCGCATGTGGAGCATTCGTTTGTGTGGGATGCTCTACCAGGTTCATTCCTAGATAATGCACTCAAAGGGCACTAAGCATAGAGTGTGAAAACTGAGTTTCCTTGAGAGCTGCTTGGAAGCCTGATGGTGTGTGAAGTTAGTGAGCCAAATGGAGTTGTTCTCCCACAAGAACCACTCGGCTGATCCTTCTTCAATATGCCCTTCACCAACATGCAGTGTTTCCTTGATTGAATTAGCTCTCACACCAATATTTGCGTCTAGATCCTTTGCATTGAGGGCTATCTGAAAACGACTGTGGCGTTGAAGTTGCCTGTGAATGTGGAGTTGGTGGCATGTGAAACCCGCATGTGGAGCATTCGTTTGTGTGGGATGCTGACCAAGCTTCATTTCAGTCCTAGGCACACAAAGAGCACTAAGCATAGAGTGTGAAAACTGAGTTTCCTTGAGAGCTGCTTGGAAGCCTGATGGTGTGTGAAGTTAGTGAGCCAAATGGAGTTGTTCTCCCACAAGAACCACTCGGTTGATCCTTCTTCAATATGCCCTTCACCAACATGCAGTGTTTCCTTGATTGAATTAGCTCTCACACCAATATTTGCGTCTAGAGCCTTTGCATTGAGGGCTATCTGAAAACGGCTGTGGCGCTGAAGTTGCCTGTGAATGTGGAGTTGGTGGCATGTGAAAGCCGCATGTGGAGCATTCGTTTGTGTGGGATGCTCTACCAGGTTCATTCCTAGATAATGCATTCAATGGGCACTAAACATAGAGTGTGAAAACTGAGTTTCCTTGAGAGCTGCTTGGAAGCCTGATGGTGTGTGAAGTTAGTGAGCCAAATGGAGTTGTTCTCCCACAAGAACCACTCGGCTGATCCTTCTTCAATATGCCCTTCACCAACATGCAGTGTTTCCTTGATTGAATTAGCTCTCACACCAATATTTGCGTCTAGAGCCTTTGCATTGAGGGCTATCTGAAAACGGCTGTGGCGCTGAAGTTGCCTGTGAATGTGGAGTTGGTGGCATGTGAAACCCGCATGTGGAGCATTCGTTTGTGTGGGATGCTCTACCAGGTTCATTCCTAGATAATGCACTCAAAGAGCACTAAGCATAGAGTGTGAAAACTGAGTTTCCTTGAGAGCTGCTTGGAAGCCTGATGGTGTGTGAAGTTAGTGAGCCAAATGGAGTTGTTCTCCCATAAGAACCACTCGGCTGATCCTTCTTCAATATGCCCTTCACCAACATGCAGTGTTTCCTTGATTGAATTAGCTCTCACACCAATATTTGGGTCTAGAGCCTTTGCATTGAGGGCTATCTGAAAACGGCTGTGGCGCTGAAGTTGCCTGTGAATGTGGAGTTGGTGGCATGTGAAACCCGCATGTGGAGCATTCGTTTGTGTGGTATGCTCTACCAGGTTCATTCCTAGATAATGCACTCAAAGGGCACTAAACATAGAGTGTGAAAACTGAGTTTCCTTGAGAGCTGCATGGAAGCCTGATGGTGTGTGAAGTTAGTGAGCCAAATGGAATTGTTCTCCCACAAGAACCACTCGGCTGATCCTTCTTCAATATGCCCTTCACCAACATGCAGTGTTTCCTTGATTGAATTACCTCTCACACCAATATTTCCATCTAGAGCCTTTGCATTGAGGGCTATCTGAATACGGCTGTGGCGCTGAAGTTGCCTGTGAATGTGGAGTTGGTGGCATGTGAAACACGCAAGTGGAGCATTCGTTTATGTGGGATGCTGACCAAGCTTCATTTCAGTCCTAGGCACACAAAGAGCACTAAGCATAGAGTGTGAAAACTGAGTTTCCTTGAGAGCTGCTTGGAAGCCTGATGGTGTGTGAAGTTAGTGAGCCAAATGGAGTTGTTCTCCCACAAGAACCACTCGGCTGATCCTTCTTCAATATGCCCTTCACCAACATGCAGTGTTTCCTTGATTGAATTAGCTCTCACGCCAATATTTGTGTCTAGAGCCTTTGCATTGAGGGCTATCTGAAAATGGCTGTGGCGCTGAAGTTGCCTGTGAATGTGGAGTTGGTGGCATGTGAAACCCGCATGTGGAGCATTCGTTTGTGTGGGATGCTCTACCAGGTTCATTCCTAGATAATGCACTCAAAGGGCACTAAGCATAGAGTGTGAAAACTGAGTTTCCTTGAGAGCTGCTTGGAAGCCTGATGGTGTGTGAAGTTAGTGAGCCAAATGGAGTTGTTCTCCCACAAGAACCACTCGGCTGATCCTTCTTCAATATGCCCTTCACCAACATGCAGTGTTTCCTTGATTGAATTAGCTCTCACACCAATATTTGCGTCTAGAGCCTTTGCATTGAGGGCTATCTGAAAACGGCTGTGGCGCTGAAGTTGCCTGTGAATGTGGAGTTGGTGGCATGTGAAACCCGCATGTGGAGCATTCGTTTGTGTGGGATGCTCTACCAGGTTCATTCCTAGATAATGCATTCAATGGGCACTAAACATAGAGTGTGAAAAGTGAGTTTCCTTGAGAGCTGCTTGGAAGCCTGATGGTGTGTGAAGTTAGTGAGCCAAATGGAGTTGTTCTCCCACAAGAACCACTCGGCTGATCCTTCTTCAATATGCCCTTCACCAACATGCAGTGTTTCCTTGATTGAATTAGCTCTCACACCAATATTTGCGTCTAGATCCTTTGCATTGAGGGCTATCTGAAAACGACTGTGGCGTTGAAGTTGCCTGTGAATGTGGAGTTGGTGGCATGTGAAACCCGCATGTGGAGCATTCGTTTGTGTGGGATGCTGACCAAGCTTCATTTCAGTCCTAGGCACACAAAGAGCACTAAGCATAGAGTGTGAAAACTGAGTTTCCTTGAGAGCTGCTTGGAAGCCTGATGGTGTGTGAAGTTAGTGAGCCAAATGGAGTTGTTCTCCCACAAGAACCACTCGGTTGATCCTTCTTCAATATGCCCTTCACCAACATGCAGTGTTTCCTTGATTGAATTAGCTCTCACACCAATATTTGCGTCTAGAGCCTTTGCATTGAGGGCTATCTGAAAACGGCTGTGGCGCTGAAGTTGCCTGTGAATGTGGAGTTGGTGGCATGTGAAAGCCGCATGTGGAGCATTCGTTTGTGTGGGATGCTCTACCAGGTTCATTCCTAGATAATGCATTCAATGGGCACTAAACATAGAGTGTGAAAACTGAGTTTCCTTGAGAGCTGCTTGGAAGCCTGATGGTGTGTGAAGTTAGTGAGCCAAATGGAGTTGTTCTCCCACAAGAACCACTCGGCTGATCCTTCTTCCATATGCCCTTCACCAACATGCAGTGTTTCCTTGATTGAATTAGCTCTCACACCAATATTTGCGTCTAGAGCCTTTGCATTGAGGGCTATCTGAAAACGGCTGTGGCGCTGAAGTTGCCTGTGAATGTGGAGTTGGTGGCATGTGAAAGCCGCATGTGGAGCATTCGTTTGTGTGGGATGCTGACCAAGCTTCCTTTCAATCCTAGCCATACAAAGGGAACTAAGCATAGAGTGTGAAAACTGAGTTTCCTTGAGAGCTGCTTGGAAGCCTGATGGTGTGTGAAGTTAGTGAGCCAAATGGAGTTGTTCTCCCACAAGAACCACTCGGCTGATCCTTCTTCAATATGCCCTTCACCAACATGCAGTGTTTCCTTGATTGAATTAGCTCTCACACCAATATTTGGGTCTAGAGCCTTTGCATTGAGGGCTATCTGAAAACGGCTGTGGCGCTGAAGTTGCCTGTGAATGTGGAGTTGGTGGCATGTGAAACCCGCATGTGGAGCATTCGTTTGTGTGGTATGCTCTACCAGGTTCATTCCTAGATAATGCACTCAAAGGGCACTAAACATAGAGTGTGAAAACTGAGTTTCCTTGAGAGCTGCTTGGAAGCCTGATGGTGTGTGAAGTTAGTGAGCCAAATGGAATTGTTCTCCCACAAGAACCACTCGGCTGATCCTTCTTCAATATGCCCTTCACCAACATGCAGTGTTTCCTTGATTGAATTAGCTCTCACACCAATATTTGCATCTAGAGCCTTTGCATTGAGGGCTATATGAATACGGCTGTGGCGCTGAAGTTGCCTGTGAATGTGGAGTTGGTGGCATGTGAAACACGCAAGTGGAGCATTCGTTTATGTGGGATGCTGACCAAGCTTCATTTCAGTCCTAGGCACTCAAAGAGCACTAAGCATAGAGTGTGAAAACTGAGTTTCCTTGAGAGCTGCTTGGAAGCCTGATGGTGTGTGAAGTTAGTGAGCCAAATGGAGTTGTTCTCCCACAAGAACCACTCGGCTGATCCTTCTTCAATATGCCCTTCACCAACATGCAGTGTTTCCTTGATTGAATTAGCTCTCACACCAATATTTGTGTCTAGAGCCTTTGCATTGAGGGCTATCTGAAAATGGCTGTGGCGCTGAAGTTGCCTGTGAAAGTGGAGTTGGTGGCATGTGAAACCCGCATGTGGAGCATTCGTTTGTGTGGGATGCTCTACCAGGTTCATTCCTAGATAATGCACTCAAAGGGCACTAAGCATAGAGTGTGAAAACTGAGTTTCCTTGAGAGCTGCTTGGAAGCCTGATGGTGTGTGAAGTTAGTGAGCCAAATGGAGTTGTTCTCCCACAAGAACCACTCGGCTGATCCTTCTTCAATATGCCCTTCACCAACATGCAGTGTTTCCTTGATTGAATTAGCTCTCACACCAATATTTGCGTCTAGAGCCTTTGCATTGAGGGCTATCTGAAAACGGCTGTGGCGCTGAAGTTGCCTGTGAATGTGGAGTTGGTGGCATGTGAAACCCGCATGTGGAGCATTCTTTTGTGTGGTATGCTCTACCAGGTTCATTCCTAGATAGTGCATTCAATGGGCACTAAACATAGAGTGTGAAAACTGAGTTTCCTTGAGAGCTGCTTGGAAGCCTGATGGTGTGTGAAGTTAGTGAGCCAAATGGAGTTGTTCTCCCACAAGAACCACTCGGCTGATCCTTCTTCAATATGCCCTTCACCAACATGCAGTGTTTCCTTGATTGAATTAGCTCTCACACCAATATTTGCGTCTAGAGCCTTTGCATTGAGGGCTATCTGAAAACGGCTGTGGCGCTGAAGTTGCCTGTGAATGTGGAGTTGGTGGCATGTGAAACCCGCATGTGGAGCATTCGTTTGTGTGGGATGCTCTACCAGGTTCATTCCTAGATAATGCACTCAAAGAGCACTAAGCATAGAGTGTGAAAACTGAGTTTCCTTGAGAGCTGCTTGGAAGCCTGATGGTGTGTGAAGTTAGTGAGCCAAATGGAGTTGTTCTCCCATAAGAACCACTCGGCTGATCCTTCTTCAATATGCCCTTCACCAACATGCAGTGTTTCCTTGATTGAATTAGCTCTCACACCAATATTTGGGTCTAGAGCCTTTGCATTGAGGGCTATCTGAAAACGGCTGTGGCGCTGAAGTTGCCTGTGAATGTGGAGTTGGTGGCATGTGAAACCCGCATGTGGAGCATTCGTTTGTGTGGTATGCTCTACCAGGTTCATTCCTAGATAATGCACTCAAAGGGCACTAAACATAGAGTGTGAAAACTGAGTTTCCTTGAGAGCTGCATGGAAGCCTGATGGTGTGTGAAGTTAGTGAGCCAAATGGAATTGTTCTCCCACAAGAACCACTCGGCTGATCCTTCTTCAATATGCCCTTCACCAACATGCAGTGTTTCCTTGATTGAATTAGCTCTCACACCAATATTTCCATCTAGAGCCTTTGCATTGAGGGCTATCTGAATACGGCTGTGGCGCTGAAGTTGCCTGTGAATGTGGAGTTGGTGGCATGTGAAACACGCAAGTGGAGCATTCGTTTATGTGGGATGCTGACCAAGCTTCATTTCAGTCCTAGGCACACAAAGAGCACTAAGCATAGAGTGTGAAAACTGAGTTTCCTTGAGAGCTGCTTGGAAGCCTGATGGTGTGTGAAGTTAGTGAGCCAAATGGAGTTGTTCTCCCACAAGAACCACTCGGCTGATCCTTCTTCAATATGCCCTTCACCAACATGCAGTGTTTCCTTGATTGAATTAGCTCTCACGCCAATATTTGTGTCTAGAGCCTTTGCATTGAGGGCTATCTGAAAATGGCTGTGGCGCTGAAGTTGCCTGTGAATGTGGAGTTGGTGGCATGTGAAACCCGCATGTGGAGCATTCGTTTGTGTGGGATGCTCTACCAGGTTCATTCCTAGATAATGCACTCAAAGGGCACTAAGCATAGAGTGTGAAAACTGAGTTTCCTTGAGAGCTGCTTGGAAGCCTGATGGTGTGTGAAGTTAGTGAGCCAAATGGAGTTGTTCTCCCACAAGAACCACTCGGCTGATCCTTCTTCAATATGCCCTTCACCAACATGCAGTGTTTCCTTGATTGAATTAGCTCTCACACCAATATTTGCGTGTAGAGCCTTTGCATTGAGGGCTATCTGAATACGGCTGTGGCGCTGAAGTTGCCTGTGAATGTGGAGTTGGTGGCATGTGAAACCCGCATGTGGAGCATTCGTTCGTGTGGGATGCTGACCAAGCTTCATTTCAGTCCTAGGCACACAAAGAGCACTAAGCATAGAGTGTGAAAACTGAGTTTCCTTGAGAGCTGCTTGGAAGCCTGATGGTGTGTGAAGTTAGTGAGCCAAATGGAGTTGTTCTCCCACAAGAACCACTTGGCTGATCCTTCTTCAATATGCCCTTCACCAACATGCAGTGTTTCCTTGATTGAATTAGTTCTCACACCAACATTTGCGTCTAGAGCCTTTGCATTGAGGGCTATCTGAAAACGGCTGTGGCGCTGAAGTTGCCTGTGAATGTGGAGTTTTTGGCATGTGAAACCCGCATGTGGAGCATTCGTTTGTATAGGATGCTCTACCAGGTTCATTCCTAGATAATGCATTCAATGGGCACTAAACATAGAGTGTGAAAAGTGAGTTTCCTTGAGAGCTGCTTGGAAGCCTGATGGTGTGTGAAGTTAGTGAGCCAAATGGAGTTGTTCTCCCACAAGAACCACTCGGCTGATCCTTCTTCAATATGCCCTTCACCAACATGCAGTGTTTCCTTGATTGAATTAGCTCTCACACCAATATTTGCATCTAGAGCCTTTGCATTGAGGGCTATCTGAAAACGGCTGTGGCGCTGAAGTTGCCTGTGAATGTGGAGTTGGCGGCATGTGAAACCCGCATGTGGAGCATTCGTTTGTGTGGGATGCTCTACCAGGTTCATTTCAGTCCTAGGCATACAAAGGGCACTAAGCATAGACTGTGAAAACTGAGTTTCCTTGAGAGCTGCTTGGAAGCCTGATGGTGTGTGAAGTTAGTGAGCCAAATGGAGTTGTTCTCTCACAAGAACCACTCGGCTGATCCTTCTTCAATATGCCCTTCACCAACATGCAGTGTTTCCTTGATTGAATTAGCTCTCACACCAATATTTGCGTCTAGAGCCTTTGCATTGAGGGCTATCTGAAAACGGCTGTGGCGCTGAAGTTGCCTGTGAATGTGGAGTTGGTGGCATGTGAAACCCGCATGTGGAGCATTCGTTTGTGTGGGATGCTCTACCAGGTTCATTTCAGTCCTAGCCATACAAAGGGCACTAAGCATAGAGTGTGAAAACTGAGTTTCCTTGAGAGCTGTTGGAGAGCCTGACTGGTGTGTGAAGTTAGTGAGCCAAATGGAGTTGTTCTCCCACAAGAACCACTCGGCTGATCCTTCTTCAATATGCCCTCACCAACATGCAGTGTTTCCTTGATTGAAATTAGCTCTCACACCATATTTGCGTCTAGAGCCTTTGCATTGAGGGCTATCTGAAAACGGCTGTGGCGCTGAAGTTGCCTGTGAATGTGGAGTTGGTGGCATGTGAAACCCGCATGTGGAGCATTCGTTCATGTGGAATGCTGACCAAGCTTAATTTCCGTCCTAGCCACACAAAGAGCACTAAGCATAGAGTGTGAAAACTGAGTTTCCTTGAGAGCTGCTTGGAAGCCTGATGGTGTGTGAAGTTAGTGAGCCAAATGGAGTTGTTCTCCCACAAGAACCACTCGGCTGATCCTTCTTCAATATGCCCTTCACCAACATGCAGTGTTTCCTTGATTGAATTAGCTCTCACACCAACATTTGCGTCTAGAGCCTTTGCATTGAGGGCTATCTGAAAACGGCTGTGGCGCTGAAGTTGCCTGTGAATGTGGAGTTGGTGGCATGTGAAACCCGCATGTGGAGCATTCGTTTGTGTGGGATGCTCTACCAGGTTCATTCCTAGATAATGCACTCAAAGGGCACTAAGCATAGAGTGTGAAAACTGAGTTTCCTTGAGAGCTGCTTGGAAGCCTGATGGTGTGTGAAGTTAGTGAGCCAAATGGAGTTGTTCTCCCACAAGAACCACTTCGGCTGATCCTTCTTCAATATGCCCTTCACCAACATGCAGTGTTTCCTTGATTGAATTAGCTCTCACACCAATATTTGCGTCTAGAGCCTTTGCATTGAGGGCTATCTGAAAACGACTGTGGCGTTGAAGTTGCCTGTGAATGTGGAGTTGGTGGCATGTGAAACCCGCATGTGGAGCATTCGTTTGTGTGGGATGCTGACCAAGCTTCATTTCAGTCCTAGGCACACAAAGAGCACTAAGCATAGAGTGTGAAAACTGAGTTTCCTTGAGAGCTGCTTGGAAGCCTGATGGTGTGTGAAGTTAGTGAGCCAAATGGAGTTGTTCTCCCACAAGAACCACTCGGCTGATCCTTATTCAATATGCCCTTCACCAACATGCAGTGTTTCCTTGATTGAATTAGCTCTCACACCAATATTTGCGTCTAGAGCCTTTGCATTGAGGGCTATCTGAAAACGGCTGTGGCGCTGAAGTTGCCTGTGAATGTGGAGTTGGTGGCATGTGAAACCCGCATGTGGAGCATTCGTTTGTGTGGGATGCTCTACCAGGTTCATTCCTAGATAATGCACTCAAAGGGCACTAAGCCTAGAGTGTGAAAACTGAGTTTCCTTGAGAGCTGCTTGGAAGCCTGATGGTGTGTGAAGTTAGTGAGCCAAATGGAGTTGTTCTCCCACAAGAACCACTCGGCTGATCCTTCTTCAATATGCCCTTCACCAACATGCAGTGTTTCCTTGATTGAATTAGCTCTCACACCAATATTTGCATCTAGAGCCTTTGCATTGAGGGCTATCTGAAAACGGCTGTGGCGCTGAAGTTGCCTGTGAATGTGGAGTTGGTGGCATGTGAAACCCGCATGTGGAGCATTCGTTTGTGTGGGATGCTCTACCAGGTTCATTCCTAGATAATGCACTCAAAGAGCACTAAGCATAGAGTGTGAAAACTGAGTTTCTTGAGAGCTGCTTGGAAGCCTGATGGTGTGTGAAGTTAGTGAGCCAAATGGAGTTGTTCTCCCATAAGATCCAATCGGCTGATCCTTCTTCAATATGCCTTTCACCAACATGCAGTGTTTCCTTGATTGAATTAGCTCTCACACCAATATTTGCGTCTAGAGCCTTTGCATTGAGGGCTATCTGAAAACGGCTGTGGCGCTGAAGTTGCCTGTGAATGTGGAGTTGGTGGCATGTGAAACCCGCATGTGGAGCATTCGTTTGTGTGGGATGCTCTACCTGGTTCATTTCAGTCCTAGCCATACAAAGGGCACTAAGCATAGAGTGTGAAAACTGAGTTTCCTTGAGAGCTGCTTGGAAGCCTGATGGTGTGTGAAGTTAGTGAGCCAAATGGAGTTGTTCTCCCACAAGAACCACTCGGCTAATACTTCTTCAATATGCCCTTCACCAACATGCAGTGTTTCCTTGATTGAATTAGCTCTCACACCAATATTTGCGTCTAGAGCCTTTGCATTGAGGGCTATCTGAAAACGGCTGTGGCGCTGAAGTTGCCTGTGAATGTGGAGTTGGTGCCATGTGAAACCGGCATGTGGAGCATTCGTTTGCGTGGAATGCTCTACCAGGTTCATTTCAGTCCTAGATAATGCACTCAAAGAGCACTAAGCATAGAGTGTGAAAACTGAGTTTCCTTGAGAGCTGCTTGGAAGCCTGATGGTGTGTGAAGTTAGTGAGCCAAATGGAGTTGTTCTCCCACAAGAACCACTCGGCTGATCCTTCTTCAATATGCCCTTCACCAACATGCAGTGTTTCCTTGATTGAATTAGCTCTCACACCAATATTTGCATCTAGAGCCTTTGCATTGAGGGCTATCTGAAAACGGCTGTGGCGCTGAAGTTGCCTGTGAATGTGGAGTTGGTGGCATGTGAAACCCGCATGTGGAGCATTCGTTTGTGTGGGATGCTCTACCAGGTTCATTCCTAGATAATGCACTCAAAGGGCACTAAACATAGAGTGTGAAAACTGAGTTTCCTTGAGAGCTGCTTGGAAGCCTGATGGTGTGTGAAGTTAGTGAGCCAAATGGAATTGTTCTCCCACAAGATCCACTCGGCTGATCCTTCTTCAATATGCCCTTCACCAACATGCAGTGTTTCCTTGATTGAATTAGCTCTCACACCAATATTTGCATCTAGAGCCTTTGCATTGAGGGCTATCTGAATACGGCTGTGGCGCTGAAGTTGCCTGTGAATGTGGAGTATGAATGGCATGTGAAACCCGCATGTGGAGCATTCGTTTATGTGGGATGCTGACCAAGCTTCATTTCAGTCCGAGGCACTCAAAGGGCACTAAGCATAGAGTGTGAAAAGTGAGTTTCCTTGAGAGCTGCTTGGAAGCCTGATGGTGTGTGAAGTTAGTGAGCCAAATGGAGTTGTTCTCCCACAAGAACCACTCGGCTGATCCTTCTTCAATATGCCCTTCACCAACATGCAGTGTTTCCTTGATTGAATTAGCTCTCACACCAATATTTGCATCTAGAGCCTTTGCATTGAGGGCTATCTGAAAACGGCTGTGGCGCTGAAGTTGCCTGTGAATGTGGAGTTGGTGGCATGTGAAACCCGCATGTGGAGCATTCGTTTGTGTGGGATGCTCTACCAGGTTCATTCCTAGATAATGCACTCAAAGGGCACTAAGCATAGAGTGTGAAAACTGAGTTTCTTGAGAGCTGCTTGGAAGCCTGATGGTGTGTGAAGTTAGTGAGCCAAATGGAGTTGTTCTCCCACAAGAACCACTCGGCTGATCCTTCTTCAATATGCCCTTCACCAACATGCAGTGTTTCCTTGATTGAATTAGCTCTCACACCAATATTGGCGTCTAGAGCCTTTGCATTGAGGGCTATCTGAAAACGGCTGTGGCGCTGAAGTTGCCTGTGAATGTGGAGTTGGTGGCATGTGAAACCCGCATGTGGAGCATTCGTTTGTGTGGGATGCTCTACCAGGTTCATTTCAGTCCTAGGCATACAAAGGGCACTAAGCATAGACTGTGAAAACTGAGTTTCCTTGAGAGCTGCTTGGAAGCCTGATGGTGTGTGGAGTTAGTGAGCCAAATGGAGTTGTTCTCTCACAAGAACCACTCGGCTGATCCTTCTTCAATATGCCCTTCACCAACATGCAGTGTTTCCTTGATTGAATTAGCTCTCACACCAATATTTGCGTCTAGAGCCTTTGCATTGAGGGCTATCTGAAAACGGCTGTGGCGCTGAAGTTGACTGTGAATCTGGAGTTGGTGGCATGTGAAACCCGCATGTGGAGCATTCGTTTGTGTGGGATGCTCTACCAGGTTCATTTCAGTCCTAGCCATACAAAGGGCACTAAGCATAGAGTGTGAAAACTGAGTTTCCTTGAGAGCTGCTTGGAAGCCTGATGGTGTGTGAAGTTAGTGAGTCAAATGGAGTTGTTCTCCCACAAGAACCACTCGGCTGATCCTTCTTCAATATGCCCTTCACCAACATGCAGTGTTTCCTTGATTGAATTAGCTCTCACACCAATATTTGCGTCTAGAGCCTTTGCATTGAGGGCTATCTGAAAACGGCTGTGGCGCTGAAGTTGCCTGTGAATGTGGAGTTGGTGGCATGTGAAACCCGCATGTGGAGCATTCGTTCATGTGGAATGCTGACCAAGCTTAATTTCCGTCCTAGCCACACAAAGAGCACTAAGCATAGAGTGTGAAAACTGAGTTTCCTTGAGAGCTGCTTGGAAGA